>NC_091951.1:236307114-236427063 GCF_031021105.1 Erythrolamprus reginae | reverse complement strand
AAAAATGCCACTTCTTGTGTTTTTCCATTTCTCCCCTTCTCTTAATTGTTTCCTCTTCTTTCTTTTATTTTTATACCTATAAATTATTTATTTTTATATCTATAAATTATTTTTCTTCCTTTCAAATATTGTAGCATAGCATACACTCTTTTCAGATTCTCAGAATTTCAAGGTTAACTTTTCTTGTAAACAAAGTTAATCCTCACAGCTGTAAACAAATTTTCCTTTTTCTCTGTCCACAGGTTATTACAATATTTCTTCCAACCAGCAGATGGCATTAACGGATTTCCAATATAATAAACCCGATTATTTCTCAAATTCTCCAAAACGTTTTAAATCCACATACAGGATATTTTCTTCAAATTCTTTATTCTTTTTCAGTCTCTTTAACTTCCTCCAAGCCAAATTATAAAATCATCCTCAAATTTCTTGAGCTTTTAAACACTGTTCATTTAACTCTTTCTATGGTATTTCCAATTGCTAGATAGCTGCTAGCTCTGTTCTGGGATATCTTTCAGTCTCCTTTTTAATTTTTTCTTTATTCTTTAAATCGGCCATTCACCCAGCTTAATACTTCTTCACATCTCTCCTACAGCATTGCTTAGATCTTGTCACCCAGGCAATCCACAATCTCTCTATTCCAATTGTTCCAATTGTGGCCATCCCAGCTAATGGCAAGAGAGTCGTCTTCTGCAGCTGTTGGTCAAGAGGTTGGTGTTGGGTCCCTGTGGTAGTGCAAGTCCCCCCAGACCACCAACCTGTGTCTCTCTTCTTCACCACCCCTCCAGTGCAGTTCTGACCTCATTTCGGTCTGGTTCCAGGTCCTCAAGCAGCTGGATTCAGGGTTTTCAGCGGAGCACAGGGGACATCTGTAGCGCTGTGATGTTGGCTATGCCCCCTCTCCTCCTTGGTTAATTTCAATCCATTGATTCGTGTCCTTGCCTTCTGGTGCTTTGGAAAATAAGTTGATCCTTCTTTGTGGCAGCCCCTCAAATACTGGGTATCATGTCACCCCTAATCTTTCTTTTCTCTAGACTAGCCATATCCAATTCCTGCAATTGTTCTTCATATGTTTTAGTCTCCAGGCCTTTAATCACTTTAGTTACTCTTCTCTGCACTTTTTCCAATGTGTCAACAACTGTTTTGTAACATGGTGACATTGTTAGGAAATAATGGTTGATTAATAAGCATCACTAAGCATCATTTTTATAAAAATAGAATATAGATCTCCTGTGTTTTGGTATAGTACTGGAAAAACAGAATGCAAATATTAAATTGGGTTTTTTCTTGATGAGTGCTTTGAGGTCATTAAATTTTAAGTTATCTTAGTTTCTTCTCAGTGTATCATATTAATCAATATACAATTATGTGCAATTAAGGTTATGTCCAATTAATAATCAATAGTTCGGTCAAAAGACAGGCGCTCACTCAATTCAAATCCCCTATAACCATTATCTAATGTTAAAATTGGATCTTCTGTTCAGTTTAAACATCTTAAACAGACGGTGGACTCGATTAAAGCTACAATTCCATTGAATTCAATGGAGTTAGAAATAAGTTCCATTGAAACTAGAATGTAGTTACAGTGGAGCTTTCTGAGAAGAATGCATTTTTCATGCATTAATCTGACCAAAATACGTTTTGCATTTGAGTTCATACTTTTAATCTATTGGAAATCCATTATTCCTATGTGCAAAATTATCAGAACCATTATGAACAATGCAAATTATTGTTCAACTGATGGTAGCTGCTTATGTTTTCTATAGAGCATTGAGATAATTTTGACTAAGTGTTCCACAAACTAAAGAAAACCAGCATGCTTCATACTGAACTTGTAAAAATATTTTCCCTTCTTTTTTGACTAAGTAGGTGAATGATTTGGTGGGTGAGTGACTGTCAAAGTTCAGAACTGATCATTTGCTCAGAATGTTTGAAATCAAGTTGAGTATTATACAAAATTAGGCCACTGAACACATTCAAATTGAGCTACATCTATTTTGGAGAGAAGAACTTGAACAAAGTAAAATGTCTGTCCTCACCATTCTAAGTACAGTGATCCCTCGATTTTCGCGGGTCTCGGTTTTCGTGAAACGCGTATACCATGGTTTTTCAAAAAATATTAATTAAAAAATACTTTCTCTATCTCTCCCCCCTCTTGCTCTCGAGCGGCGAGCGAGCGGGCCGGCGAAGGGCGAAGGGGGTGTGAGCAGCGAGTGAGTGGCGGGTCGAGGAGTGGCAGGTGACCGGGCGAAGGCGCGAGCGCGAGCGAGCTGACATTCTTCATCAGCGGGGGCAGAATTGCACAAGCGTTTTGTTGAGGGAAATTGCCTCAGTTTTAAATGCGAGGCTGCAAAAGAGGGAAGCCTCCGGCACGCCGTTTCCTAAACCGCGCACGCACGGAGGCGTAGTTCTTTTTTGACAAGCTGAAGCCGCCAGGGAAGGGTCTGCAGAAAACGTGCAGCCCGGCGTCGCCTTTGCATTCCTGGCTCCCATCAATAAACACGCCACCTCCACGATTTCGAAAGGAGGGAGCCTCCCGCCCCGCCGCCCCCGCCGTTGGCTTCAGCTCCGTGAAAAGTTCAGGCTTCGGACACTTGCCGCCGGCTTTGACCGAACGGGGAGGGAAGAGAAGGGAAGGAAGAAGGAGGGACGGTTTCCAGTTTTGCCTCAGCTCTGGCTCGGGAAAATCAGCCACCACCAATGCACACACACACAAAACACACACCACACCGTGGGAACGTGGGTATCGAAGGCACGGAGTGAAGAGAGACGGGACTGGGGGCTCGCTGGAACAAGAGTGGGGAGCCGGCAGGGAAGGCAACCAGGACGGAGGCGAAGGGAGAAGAGAGAGGAGGGAGGCTCAGGAGGAGAAGGAGGAGGAGGGCAGCAGATGGATGAAGCCGGGGAGAGAAGCGAGAGTGGGGAAAAGCGGCGGCGGGGGAGCGGGGGGGGGAGAGACTTGAATAACGCGAATCCAACTGCAGCGCACCGAGCAACCTTGGTGGATGGGTGTAAGGAGGGAAGGAAGGGGCAATCAGGGGCAATGAAAGGCAGGAAATGGGCGAACAGCGGGTGGGCGGGTGCCTACAGGGAACGTGGTGGATCGGGCGGGGGCGGGTAGCGGCGAGGGCACTGGAGGCGCGGGGGGGCGGGGGCAGCCAAAAATTGTGTTTTTACTTCCGCGCCGCTACATCGCGGAAAATCGATTTTCGCGGGAGGTCTTGGAACGTAACCCCCGCGAAAATCGAGGGATCACTGTATGCTTTTTCAAACCTTAGCTTTCAATGTTTAACATGGTAGACTCACTGCAGGATGTATTGAAATTCTTGAAATCTAATTTAATTTGGGCAAGTAATATGGACAAAGTACTTTACCAGGACCACACCACTAAATCCTCGATTCATATCTCAGAAAGTGGATACTCTGCCAAACATTCATAGAACACTTTTATTTGGCCAAAATGAGGACACTGTAAGATAGGAACACAATATCTAATTTATTCATTCTATGCATCTGTCCGATCTTATATACTGCAACACAGTTCAGTCATTGGTCATTTACCCAAGTAATCATTTGACTTGCACAGCCTATGGCCAGATGGTAGGGCACAGTCAGAAAAATATCCTAGAACAGTGTTTCTCCAAGTGCGGTTCAATCTTCTTTTCTAGTGAGGATTGTATTTGTCCTTCTTCACTCTTCAACAAGAGCCGGGGGTGGCGCAGCAGGTAGAGTGCTGTATTGCAGCCCTCTGAAGCTGACTGTAGACCTGTAGGTCAGCGGTTCAAATCTCATCACCGGCTCAAGGTTGACTCAGCCTTCCATCCTTCCGAGGTGGGTAAAATGAGGACCCGGATTGTGGGGGGCAATAGGCTGGCTCTGTTAAAAAGTGCTATTGTAAGCCGCCCTGAGTCTAAGGAGAAGGGCGGCATAAAAAATCAATCAATCAATCAAACAAACACACACACACGACACACACACACACATACATACATAAATCTTGAAATCAAATTGAGAATTACACAAATTTAGGCCAACAGTCATATTCAAATTCAGCTACATCAATTTTGGAGAGGTTTTTGTGGGGGTGGGGGAATGGATCAAGTTATCCACCAAAACAAAATTATTTGCTAGCCTATGTTGAAAAACAATGCATTCACTGTCATAATTATTTGATGGGATTTTAATATCCCATCAAATAAATATGACAGTGAATGCATCAATTTTAATTTTTAATACGGTTAGTATCAATAAATGTAACCCATACACAGAGAACTCTTTTTGGGTCCTTCATAATTTTAATTTTTTTTAGTTAAAAAATGGGATCCTCAGAGAAATAAGTTTAAAGAATGCTGTTTGAGAAGAATCAATAGGACAGCCCTGTCAAAACAGCATAAGGAGATCCAGACAGTTCAAATGGGTATAAAAATTTATTATAACCTTAAGGCAGGCTGGACTTAGGTCTCTTGTGGTTGTGAAGGGACTCGTGATTGATGACATGTTTGGGCTCAGCCTGGTCATCTCCTATAAGCACTTTCATATTGTTAACAAGAATTTACATGCGTGCATCCATGAAGGCATCAAAAGAGTGACATTACCTTCTTCCCCCCCCCAACTTTCAAGTTACATGTGCCTTCTGTAGCTACATTGGGTACTAGAAATTTAGTAGAAATTTAGATTTGTTATAAATTGTTTTTCACTTTGTTGTGAGCCGCCCCCGAGTCTGCGGAGAGGGGCGGCATACAAATCTAAATAAATAAATAAATAAATACTAACAAAATATCCACTGATTTTAAAGGATTTCCCTGACCTCTTATAGTCATGAGGGCAAACCTATGGCATGCGTGCTGGATCTCTCTCTCTCTCTCTCTCTCTCTGCATCTCTCCGGACATGCCAGCTATCGCCAGTTGCTCTTCTGGGTCCTGGTGTGCACATGCGAGCTAGCCAGCTGGTCTTTGTGTACACTGTAGTGCCAGAAACTAGAAGAGCAGTTCCCTAGCATGCATACATGCACCAGGAAGCTGAGCTTCTGTTTTCTGGTGTATGTATGTGTGCTGGCCCACTTGGTCAGCTAGAAGGATGGCATGCACATGCTGGAAACTGGAAGCTCAACTTCCTGGTGCACACATGCACACTCTCCTGGTTTCCAGTGCTCCCCTGTGTGTGCATGCTCTTCCATTTTGGCACTCAGTGCCGAAAAGGTTCACCAACACTGTCGTTTAGCATCTGCTATTCATGAAGCCAGATTCAAACTTTTAAGGGCCTATAAATCCTGCAAAACGATATGGAAGGCGAAGGGATACTATGGCAGGAGCATCTATCTATCTATCTATCTATCTATCTATCCTATCTATCTATCTATCTATCTATCTATTTATTGGATTTGTATGCCGCCCCTCTCCGTAGACTCGGGGTGGGGCTAACAACAATGATAAAAAAACAGCATGTAACAATCCAATTAATAAAACAACTAAAAACCCTTATTATAAAACCAAACATACACACAAACATACCATGCATAGCTTTTAATGGCCTAGGGGGAAGGAATATCTTAACTCCCCCATGCCTGGCGGGCATAAGTGAGTCTTGAATAGTTTTACAAAAGACAGGGAGGGGTGGGGGCAGTTCTAATCTCCGGGGGGAGTTGGTTCCATAGGCCGGGGCCGCCACAGAGAAGGCTCTTCCCCTGGGGCCCGCCAAACGACATTGTTTAGTCTACGGGACCCGGAGAAGGCCAACTCTGTGGGACCTTATCGGTCACTGGGATTCATGCTCTTGCTCCACCCAACTCCTTTAAAAGTCATTGTGAATTGTTTTGATTTGAATCACTTTTCTGATTCTTTTTAAAAAAGATCAACGTTTGTAATTGCGGCTGGCAGCCGTTTTTCTTCAGCGTAGCTTAAGAGCATCTTGCTATAAAAAACTTCTATCAAATCTGACTTTGAACCTACTCTTGTGGTCTTCTTCACTAACTGCAAAGGGGTCCCCTCTGGATTTAAGACAGTGAAGCATTAATGAAATGAAATAGATATTTAAATGCTTACAGTAACGTGTGATTTGTGCTGGAGCATTTCTTGAACTGACAAGTTACAAGCCATGGCTGCAAACCCCACAGGGAACTTTCAGTACTCCAGCAGACAGCAGTTTCTAATCACCGCCTATCATTAGCATTTTAGTGAATAGAGATTTTTTTATTTAAAAAAAAAAGGAGAAAGAAAGAGAGAAAATTCTTCATTGTGAAGAATGATGGCATTTGTTAAGGTAAACAATCCTCTCTGCTCAGGGATGAAGCTGGAAGTGATTTGACAGGACTGTTCCTCTTCTTCTAGCACAAAGACACTTTTAATTGTCTGGGTTAGGCCCAAGCAGCCACTTCCCTAAACCAGGCCTAGTTTCAGATGGTGGGCTCCTCCTGCATTGTCCAGAAGAGGCAGATAACAATTTGCCCCCCAGAGGCGGAGTAAAGACGCTGAGACATATATTGGATTTAATTAAGGGTCATTTATTAATTAGCATAAATTTAAATAACTTTAAATAAATTTAAATACGAAAATTTGAATATCTAATTCAAACAACTAAGGACCTGCAGAGCCAAACTAACGGGGGCGGAAATTCCTACCATAAAATTCCTTGGCAACATTGGGCAAGAACTCCTTGCTGAACCAGGTGAAGGTACCACCTTCACCTGGATCCAAGCCACGCCCCTAAGCCATGTGGGAGGAGTTCACCCTCCAATCCCCGTGGGGAATTGGATCCGGTGATTCCCATGGACATCCTCTCTCCAATCCCCGACGTTGCTCGAACCTGTAGTTCCTGGAGAGAGGCGGTCCATCATCCTTTAAGGATGCCCAAAAGGAGCATGCGCAGTTGCTTCTAATTGCCCCATTTCCGCCCCTAACCTGCCAACCCCAGTAACCAAAGGGAGGCCTATTTAATATCCAAATGCGCCGCACCCCCTAACCAATCCAATCCGCACCGTCAGTGTGGAATAGGTGAAAAAACGGCCGCCTCTAAAGGGTAGGCCGCAAAAAATTCCTATTCGGCCCTGAGGCAACCTCCTCAGGGACACACTGTTGATAGCGGAGGGTGGGCGGGTGTTCGCTTCTCCAAGCAATGCTGGGTCCCATCCGAATCGCCCTTAAATAGGGCGATCTGGGACCCTCCCCAGCAAGCCGGCAGCGCGCTCTCATGGCGCGCTGCCAGAAGCAGAACTTCCGGGTTCTAAATGAACCCGGAAGTGCGCAGCTCTAAAAAGAGCTGACTCACAGTCGCCCCCGCCCCGTAGGCAATTTTGGCCGGCAGTTTAAACTGCCGGCCGGGCATTTCCAGAAATGGACAATGTTGCTTTCAACTATCCACTTGTCTTCAGAGTTGCTTGTTATGTATGTTAAGGGGCGTGCATAAGTGCACCAGTGTGCCTTCCGTCCCCTGTCAAATTGTCTCTCCTTATCTCATTTATCTTTTCTTCCTTTCCAATATGATCACCTATACTTTTATATCTTTTCTTCTATTCTTTTCTTTATTTATATTATTACATATCTATTCTCTTCAATGTGTATTATGTATTGGACAAATAAATAAATAAAATAAATAAATGAAATGTATCCTTTGATGTTTTAATATCATATCTATAAATTCAATTCAACATTGAGAAAAATACTTCACCTGTAGAGGTAGCAAAATCGCACAAAGAGCCACAGGTGCGCCCGTTCCTAGTAAATTTGGAAATTAACCAAGGAGGAGAGGGGGCATGTGTCAACATCACAGCAATTTTGCTACCTCCACAGGTGCAGAAGCAAAATTGTGCTGGCCCTGTAAGCACTTATGAGCCGCCGCGGAGAGTGCAATTTTGCATTCCGGCTTATAGCCCATCACTGAAATCCATGATGATGTATATTTCCAGAAAGACTTAATCACAAGAAAGAGAGTGATTGGCCATTACATTCCTGGACCAGACAATTGGTAGGGCACAGAGGAGGAGAACTGCCCAAAAGGTGGACATGGTAGCCTGCACATGGTAATCTAGACCAGGGGTAGGCAAAGTTGGCTCTTCTGTGACTTGTGGACTTCAACTCCCAGAATTCCTGAGCCAATCATACTAGCCCAGGAATTCTGGAGTTGAAGTCCACATGTCATGAGAAGAGCCAACTTTGCCTACCCTGATCTAGACTAAATACTCAAGTATTCAGCAATATATCTCAGCCCAGGTTAGACTTTCCTAAATTGGTTTTAGAGCCAGCATGAGCACATCAGAGGAGCAGCTTCAACCATGGATCTCCAACCCTTGCTCTATGAACTGGCATGGGTCCGCAGCATTTCAGAAACAAGGCCATGAAAACAAGTGAAGCCTCATCTGTGGGATACAGGCAGCACACAAAACAACCTCCCCCCCCAACAGGTGTCCACTGAAACAGCTCTCACCACAGTCCCTGGTGCCCCAAACGTTGGGAAGACCCTGATTTAAACAGATGCAGTGGAAAAACTACTTTTAGTGGATCCCTACTGGAAATATTTTATATAACTCTCCCATTAGTCAACTCCAGTTGTGAATCTGAATATCTGCTCTTACTAATAGCATTACAGGTAGCGATAGCACTCAGCCTTATATTATCACCCCATAATGCTTTACAGCACTCTCTAAGTAGATAACAAAGCAGCACATGGTCCTCAGTATTCTGCGGTTCTCATTTATTCACCTCAGAATGATGGAGTCAACTTGAGCCCCATCAAGACTGAACTCTAGACTGTGGGCAGAGTTTGCCTGCAATACTGAATTCTAACCACCAGGGCTTAGACTGATCCATCCATCAGCACACTCATAGAAACATAGAAGACTGATGGCAGAAAAAGACCTCTTGATCCATCTAGTCTGCCCTTATACTATTTTCAATTCAATTTTGTCAATATCTTTTTGTAGGTGAGGTCTCCAGAACTGAACACAGTATTCCAAATGTGGTCTCACCAGCACTCTATATAGCACTCGTTTTAATTTTTCCCCATCTTACTAACTACTGCAGTATCATCAATTTATTCAGCATTCTAGAATGGGAAATATAACCTGGCAAAATAATGGGATATATATTTTACTGCATTTTTGCCTTCAAGCATCTGTGACTACTTGCTGAGATTATATGGATGTCCTTGGCAGCTCCCATGTAATCCTGGAAGATTTGTTTGGTTGAAAGACTTAGAAAGAGGTGCTGCTTTCCTGGATCCTGCATTCTCCAAAGGATCGCATTGCCTTTAAATTACAAAAGTTGCACAATCCCTGCAGATTACAATGTGAAAAGTTAGCCATGATGTGAATTCAGTGGCTGCCACCAATAAAAGTCTCCGAGTAATGTGTTTTAAAAGAAAGACATTCCTGATATCATCGTTGTCTCCTTTTCCCAAATAACTGGTTGCTGATTCTGTATTCTTCTCCCCAAAAAGCTGGATGCTTCTTAAAAAGTTTGTGTAATACTTTACAATGGTTTTACAACTTTGTGAAAAGTTGGGGAGAGTTCGGTTTAATGGCATCCCATATAACATTTATTAGTATGACACCCTTTCTCGTGTCCAATTCTCTCTCATGTATATAAACATTGTTATATCTTTGTATACTACCAATATGTACTTGACAACATAAATTTTAAAAAATATAGACTTTAAAGTGGGGTTCACCAAAGTGGTCAATATTCACCCACAAGAGACAGTGAGACCACACTATGGTCACTTGCCACAGTCATTCCTATGTTCAAAAAAGGAGATCCAAGCAACGTTGAAAATTACAGACCAATCTCTTTGTGTTGTGTCAGCTGCTTTCCAATAAACAATTTGGCTGTAAAGTCTTTATATACAGTCGTCCCTCGATTTCCGCGGGTTCAAACTTGGTTTTTCAAAAATATTAATTAAAAATACTTTGCATTTTTCCCCTTATACCATAGTTTTTCCCGCCTGATGACATCATACGTCATCGCCAAACTTTCGTCCGCCTTTAATAAATATTTTTTTAATAAACTTTAATAAATAAACATGGTGAGTAATAATCTAAATGGTTGCTAAGGGAATGAGAAATTGCAATTTAGGGGTTTAAAGTGTTAAGGGATGGCTTGTGATACTGTTCATAGCCAAAAATAATGTATTTACTTCCGCATCTCTACTTCGTGGAAATTCGACTTTCCCGTGCGGTCTTGGAACGCATCCCCCGCGAAAATCGAGGGAACAGTGTATTTCTGAAAAAACAAGCTTATTTTTGTTACATATCAGTGTTTGACACGTTGCAGCTAAATGTGTGAATGGCCTTGCTGAGAGGTTCTCTCTTCAGTGTATGATATCTGGTAGTGGATTCACCTGCCCAATTCACCGTATCGTTACAACCAGGGGTGGGTTCTACTTACCTTCCTCACTGATTCACATTGTGACGGAAGTGCATGTTTTGCATGCATCACTTCCCAGAAATGACCCTCAACGCATGCGCAGTACTTTAAAAAACAAGCAAAAAACAAGATAGTGCCACCTTCAGAGCCGCCGACAGAGCCGCCTCGGGGGCGTGGCAGGCCTAGGTCTCTGCCAGTTCCAACAACCCAGGCCACCATTACTACCAGTTCTAGAGAATGGGTCCAAACTATGTGGAACCCACCTCTGATTGCAACCCACCAATGATCAAGATAAATGTCTCAGGAACTCTTTGCGACCATCATCTCAAACAATTGGGAGAGGTGTAGGATTTGGGTGGAAATAGTGGAATAGAACAATTAAAGAAAAGGATGCTAAAGGAGGGGCAAAATGAAATGTGAATGACAAAAATTAAAATTATTTTTAAAAATTATTTTAATTATGCATTCACATCAATTATGCATTCCTGGAAATCTACTGGCAGGAAGAGCTTCCAAAGGAATTTCAGTTCATTAACCATTATCTACAAACAGTTCTTATTTAGCAACTAGCTTGCTTAGTAGCTATTCACAAATACATTGGGGGGGGGGGTTGTTTGTTTTATGTATTATTTTCTGACTAGGCATGCCGTTATAGATAAGCATTCAGTGGGAAGTGTGATTAAGTTCCGGTCAATTTCAGGCATCAGCCCCAATCAACTAATTAGGGTTACAGAGTTTGATAAGTTGTGGTTAACACTTTTTAGGAAAGTGCTGCAGTAGTGGGTTCTAAAACCCTTTACTACCAGTTCGGGTATGAGCATGCACAGAAGCGTCCCAGCGGGTGGGTGAAGCATCCTGGGCAGATGGGCAGAGCCGCCTAGAGTTTTCGGAGAAGGGCAGCATACACATCTAATAAATAATAATAATAATCTCAGGTGGGCAGGCAGAGCATCCTGGGTGGTTGGGCAAAGAGTCCAGGGTGGGTGGGTGAAGCCTTCCACTGCTTGAATCGGGCTAATCCAAGAGCAACCAACCCCTGAAGGGCTGATCTATGGAGAAAAACAGCTCAATAAGTGATAGCCTGTTTAAACATTGTCTCTGCCCTGTGAGATGACAACAAATACAAAACAGAAAAATCCTGAGTTGCACCCTCCTTACAGTGCTGAAAAATAATATTGTTCAACATCCCTTATTCTGTAATTACACCTACTGTAACTGTGCATATAATTACTCTCTCTCTCTTATCCAAGAGTATATTCACATGTTTAATGTGAATTTTTTTTTGTTAAAAATACAATGTCAACAATAGATGGATATTAAATCGAAATAGGACAATAGCGGGACAAGCCCAAATGATCCTCCTAGCTCCTTTCCTGGCAACGGAAGTCCAGAGGTGGGGTTTCCCAGCAAGGGGAGCCTCAGCGAAATCGCAGCATCACAAAAACATGGACTTCCGTTGCCAGCGAAGCACCCATTTTTGCGCTGCTGGGATTCCCCTGCAGCATCACAAAAACACGTCCGGAGGTGGGGTTTCCCATGGAGGGGAGCCTCAGTGAAATCCCAGCAGCGCAAAAATGGGCACTTCGGCTGGCAAAAGGGGTGAGTTTGGGACTTGCACGCATTAATCACTTTTCCATTGATTCCTGTAGGAAACATTTTTTTCGGCTTACAAACTTTTCATCTTACAAACCTCATCCCAGAACCAATTAAGTTCGTAAGACGAAGTATCACTGTATATGTATGGGTGTTTCTTTTAATGATCACTTAACATTCCACATATCATTTGGGTCAAAATAAATTGTCAGTGGTAAAGCTGAAAATAAGGGAAATTAAAACATCCCTCATCTTAGGAAAGTCAAAATTTAGGTAAAGATAATCTAGGGGTTTTTCCTTTTTATAGAGAAATAATTGATATCTTGACCACTTGATTAAAAGAAGCATTAATATAGGAATGCCTCTCGCTAAATATATCCATCTTTAACATTCATTTTTACCACTTTTATCTGATTTGCACTGCCTACATTGTGCAGAATATTCATTTGTGTTTTTAAAAAATGCCCATCTTCCCTGTTCCCTTTGGTAATAGCAAAGATTGCATCAATGGTGTGAGGAAAAACCTCAGACCTGTTTTACATCTCATCTGTGAAAACGTTTCCTTCTTTCAGTGCTGTATTTTGATTTTGGGGTGGGAGGGAAAACAACACCCTGTACCACAAGATTTATAGCGCGCATACAAGGAAAGAAACTGTACTCTGCTCATACAAGGACTTCCAGTTTTCTAACAGGAAACCCTTTTGAAGCAGAAGTGTGTAAACAAGGGGAGTGCACGCACCGCTAGCTGCCAGCCTGACGCTGCCTGAATTGGCTAGATATGTTTGTGCAAGCAAATACATTTTTTTCCCTTGATTTTATTTTAAAGGTACAATGGCAGCCTATTGGTGCGGCATGCAACCAAGAGTTTGTTGGCTTCTAATCAGAATGGAGAATGGCTTCGGAATAACAAAAAGGGCTAAACGTGGGAGCATTTTGCATAGTGCCACCTAAAACAAAGCAAACACAGGTAGAGAATAGACTTCGGGATATCTATACTGTTCCTTCCTTCTCCCCACCCACCCCCACCTCCAATAGGGAAAGGGATGGAGGGTGGGGGAGAGGTTGGAATGCAAAAACCATCCAAGAGGTTATATATTTACTAGGAACGCAAGCCGGGCTGATGAGAGGGAGTGATGCTGAATGTCACTTGCATTGTTGCCCACTGATAGACTACCACTGACAGGGTGAGGCTGACAACATGACATGTGGTGTGCTAGCCAGCTCTGGGGGTCAGTCGGAGCTTAGGGATGGGTGGCCAACCAGGAAATCAGAGCAGAAAGAGAGAAAAGAGGGAGAGAGAGAGAATAGGAAGGAAGGAAAGAGAGAGAGAGAGAGAGAGAGTCTTTGGGGATTTCTGATCCCTCAGGGGGGGCCAACAGCTAAAAAATAAAACCCCTCTGTGAGCTGCCATACGTCTCCCGCTGAGAAAGTGTGGGTAAATTTCACTTCCAGAATAGGTTTGCTGTCACTCTGGAACAAAGACCAATGGTGGAAAAGGAAGAGGAGCTGAGGTAGGAAAACAGGAGCAAAACCTTTGACCAGCATCAGAAGAGAATGTGATGAGAGGAGGAGGGGGCTGGGGGGGGAGAAAAGCAAAAATACCTCCCTGATTGAACTTATGCCTTTTATTCGTTTCACAAAGAGGCCACTTTGTCATAGCAGGGACTGTAGCTAGGTCCTTATGCTCCCCGAATGAAAAGCATACAAAGCTTAGGGACTAAAGCCATTCTAATCTATGCGCTATCTAAAACTGTGTGTCAATTACATAGGCGTTGTAAAGTTCTCTAATTTCTTTCTCTTTTGCCCATTTTATTTTGGACCTATCAGTCGAAGAGGACTGGAAGGAGTCCTACAAAATCTTTAAGCCATAATTGATAAGGATGCTAGAATCTTTCCTCACTGCTGGGTTGAACTGCTTTCTGCCCATCTTTTGAGTTGGCAGAAAACTAAACATGATGAAAACTAAACAGCATGAATTCTGTTTTTCCCAGTGCTAAATCCTCTTTCTGCCTTCGCTTCAGGCCACTAAAGTCCCCTGACTTCCTTCCAAGGTTATGGGTGACAAATAGCCTTCTGGACTTTATATACCTTGAGTCTGCCCTCGGTAAGGGGGAAAGCATGATTTTAATTGTTGGTGCAACTAATGATGACTTAAGCCTGCCTCGCTAGCGGGCTGTGGATCTTATGAAAGCAGGTCATAGAAGCTTTGCAAGGGGAGGGGAGATATATTTTTTTTGTTAGATACAAGTGGAAAAAGTTCCTCATTGCAACACTGCTGACTATTCAGATATTATTCAGGCATGTTTCTGCAGACTTGGACTTCCTACAACAGCTCCTGTCTTAAATAATAAGTAGAGGTCTCAGGCAACCATACTACTTCTTTTAAATTTTCTTTTTTTCCTGTCCTTCCAGAAATCACAATATAGCTCAATCCAGAGAGATAGCGATAGATAAATTGATTGGTATAGCAACCATATTAAAAATAGATAAATAAATTAGGATCCCAATTCTAGGATAAAAGAAATACAGTAATTAAATACTTACATGGTAGATTACAAAGAATCAACTTTCAGATAAACACGTCAACTTTAGAGGATATCCCAGTCTGTTTAATGTAATGGGTTCAACTGCCTTAACTATAAAACTTAGTAGTTTTGCTCACAATATGCACATTAGAACTCAGAAAGAAATAGAATCACTCAGATCCCTGTGCACTGTTCTTTTAAGTAGGGATGTTAAGTATTTAAGCATACGAGGGGCTTATAATTGATAGTCAATCAAAACTCGAGAATATTTACAAAGGCTGGGGTACCGCCTCGGCATAACCTCCCATGATATGGCAGGTAATGGAAGCACCTATATTTAGTTATGGAATCCGAAAACTCAAACGCAGCTCTAAAATAGACTCTTCTTAAGAGTTGTGTCAAACTCATTGACAGGTATTTTTCAAATTGAAAAAATAGTTTTGTTCTTAGACAACCCTCTGAGACATCTACTTTTTGTCAATAACTCCATATCAACACTGAGCATTGATACCTAGGTCTCTTTATTTAAAAGTTTTCCTTGCCTGGGAGGTAGTTCAGGGTAAATACTGGGTTTATAATGGAAAGCTGGAGTCCTTCTAAGGTAGGAGTCTCCAACACCCCCGGATAGTGCCCCATTACCAGGGCGTTTGGAACCAGGCCACAGAAGCAGCTGGTGAGCATATATACACAACGAAGCTCCATTTGTGTGTGCCCACCGCTCACACAAATTAATCTGCACGCATATGTGCTGCTCACATAGAATCATCCCGCCCCCCCTCCCTCTAGCCCACGAAGCTCAAGGTGTTGGTTATTATCAGTGAAGGGCTACCAAAACTTTTATTACCACACTGTGGGCATGGCTTATGCAGAGCGCCCTGCATTTTCTTTCAACATCTTTCAGTGCAAATTGGGTACTCTGGGGTGGAGCTCCATTTTTGCTACCCCACTGTTTTCCTCCCCCCCATCCAGGCAGCAGCCCACCCCTGGTTATTACCTATAAAGCCCTACATGGCTCAGGACAAGACTATATATGGGACAGTCTCCTGCAACATATCTGCCAGAGACCTATCAGATCACACAGGGTTGGCCTTCTCCAGGTTCCGTCAACTAAGCAATGCAGGTTGGCGAGCCTGCGAGGGGGGGTCTTCTCTGTGGCTGCCCCAGCCCTGTGGAACCAAATACCACCCTGATGTCCATGTTACTCCCACCCTACTGGCCTTCCAAAAGGCTGTGAAGACCTGGATTTGCTGACAGGCCGTGAGTCTAGTCAGGGCCAAACTGTGAGTGGTTGGTACGTATGTGTGTCTGATTGGATAGTTTGTTACGGGTTTTTATTGTTAGTATACAGTATTCCCTCAATTTCCGCGGGGGATGCGTTCCAAGACTGCCCGCAAAAGTTGAATTTCCGCGAAGTAGAGATGCGGAAGTAAATGCACTATTTCTGGCTAAGAACAGTATCACAAGCCTTCCCTTAACACTTTAAATCCCTAAATTGCAATTTCCCATTCCCTTAGCAACCATTTACTCACCATGTTTATTTATTAAAGTTTATTTTCAAAAATATTTATTAAAGGTGGATGAAAGTTTGGCGATGACATATGACATCATCGGGCGGGAAAAACCATGGTATGGGGGGGGGGAACCACGAAGTATTTTTTTATTAATATTTTTGAAAAATTGTGGTATAGACTTTTCTCTAAGTTTGAACCCGTGAAAATCGAGGAAACACTGTAATGAGTTTTTTTTACAATTTTTACAATTTATTACTTTTTAAACACTGTATTGTATTATTTATTGTTCTAAGCCACCGTGAGTCCCATGGGATTAGGCGGCATAGAAGTCCAACAAACAAACAAAGCAAGTCAGAAAGTGTGGGGACCACTGTTCTAGGGCAGTGTTTTTCAAGCTTGGCAACTTTAAGATGTGTAGACTTCAACTCCCAGAAATCCCCAACCATGTTTGCAAGGGACCTGCTCAGATGGCTCAATTGTTGAAGTGACAATTTTTATCCCTATCTCTTGTGGCTTGTGTTTTTGCTTTTGTGATATTTACTAATACATTGTTTTTGTTTTGTTTTGCTTTGTTGTTCTTTTTAATAATAATAATAATTATTATTATTATTATTATTATTTAATTTTCATACTTTCAACTTTAACCCTCCCCCTCCCTTCCCCAAGTTCTTTCTTATTCATAGGCCCAGCCAGATCAGAGTTCTAGACAATTTCTTCTTTATGTCTTCATTGGCCTTAGCCCTTTCCACCCATGCAAAATAAAGTTTCCAATTTTTTCTTATCCTTTCAGCTTTTTCATCCCATGAACAATTCAGTGAGATAATATGAGTTATTTCCATTTGTACATGTTTAAATATATAATCGTTTTATCATTTTAGTGTCCATTTACTTTTATCCTTCCATCCATATACTGTAGTTGCATGAGCAGCTTTTATCATAGTCCTTAATACTTCTTGTTCTTCTGTCTTCATTCCTTGAATTTCTTTAATACCTCCTTCTATTATGTCCCATCCTACCCGCAATTCATTTTTAACTATTTCATTTATATTTTTCAGTATTAAAGTCCAGAACTTTTGAATCTCGTCACATTCCCACCAAAAATGTATGTACCATCCCACTGCACGACCACAGTGCCAGCATTTGGGGCTTAGTCCTCTAATCATATATGCCAGCTGGGCAGGAGTTTTTTCCCACTTGCATGTTGCTCTGAGCCCATAAGAGAAGACAGACACTCTAGCCAATCAGCAGTCAGTATTTTTCCCTCCAGAATGGAGGACCTGATTGAGGCCTGTGTGCATCAGTCTGAGAATGTAACAAAAAACAATTCATAATAAAGGCAGCAATAACTTAGAAGATTGGATGGGGAAAGATCTTTGTAAGGTTACGAAGATGGGGACAGATGGCTGGCAGTTGTTGTGTTTTTATAATCTGGTGATTGATTCAATAATGACCCATGAAATCAGTAAACTAGCCCGATCCCGAGAAGCTCCTACTCCATTCAATCCTTTTATCTCCCTGTGAGCACCCTTTTGTTTTTTGACCTGACCGGATGAAGCATCTTCCTCTTATCCTCTGTTCCTTTTATTATTTTCTAAAAAAACATGTTTTAAATCGCAAGGCAGGAACACTGATATTTTGTTTTAATGAAGCTGAGCTGTCAGTTCTTTCTTGCTACAAAATTTTCATGGACTTAAAGAAGAATGCAGGAACCTGCGAACAGCCTGTTCCCTATTGCTTTGATTATTGTCGCATCAAAGTAATGATAGTCCTATAAAGGAGAAGAAAAAAGAACGAAAATGTCTGTGTAAGTGTCTAGGAGATAATGTAGGAAGGGGGAGTGCGAAGGCATCCATGTGTTCAAACATCTGGAAAAGCAAAGTAAAGGGAGAGTGATTAAGCGAAGAATCCTTAAAAGAAAAAGGCAGGCATTGTTAGACCAATCCCCAAAAGGACCAGCCAATGAAATTTGCCTTCCTTACACAGATGGGAAAGGCAAGAAGTAGAGGAACATGCAGTGATGGGCTCCTACGGGTACGGTCAGCTACGCAGAACCGGTAGAGAAAGTTTGATTTTATTTTTTTTTTCCCTTTCTGGGCTCTGGGTATGTTTTTCCTATCGCAGTAAATGCGGTTGAATGTATATAATTTTAGAAGAGCTGTGTGTGTGTGTGTGTTTGTGTATATGTACATACACATACAGTTTATATAGTAGATAAGGTATATTTTTGTGTGCCTTTGTGTAACACAGGCATATGTTTGTGACTGTACACATATGGCATATGTACTGTTCTGCCGGTGTGTCCCAACCGCCTGTAATTACAGGGTAATTAGTCCCAAACAGACACACACCTCACGATAGAAGGAAAACAAAAGGTCTTTATCAACAAAAAAGCAGAAACAACTCCCTTTTTAAATGTCAAAGGGATTTTCTGGTACACACAAGGCACAGGTTAAATGCAATCCAATTTCTCACCCAGCAACTGGGAAATTGAGTCCAATTCCAAAGTCCAGAAATTCCACGCACAGTCTTGAACAGGGAAACAGCAAACCACGATCTTGATGAAACTATGAAGCAGATAAACTTCCACGAGGCTAACCCAGCACGCTGCTCTTTTTATCTGTAGCACTAATTACAACAGCCCCACCTAACCACAGGTGGCCTCACTTATCTCCTGTAATAATCCTTCAGTTGTTCTCTCTTATGCATCACTCTACGCATGTGTGGGTCCGTCATAAGTTCTTATTCAGAATCCAGGGATGATAAGGATGATTGATCTCCTCCTGGGCTGTATGCCAAACTCCCCTCTCCCCTGTCCCTCATGCTTCCTTGGTCAGAGGAGACTTTGTCGGCAGATTCTATCAGGAGCAAAACAGGCCTGTGGCATGTGGATGTTTCCCCCACATCCACCTCCACATTCCTTGGGGCAGGAGCTGGGCCAGAGCTAACCACAACATATACATAGAATTATTATTATTATTATTATTATTATTATTATTATTATTATTATTATTTAGATTTGTATGCTGCCCCTCTCCGAAGACTCGGAGCGGCTCATAACAAAAACAACAATATGACAAATCCAATATATTAAAAAACATCTAAAACCCATTATTAAAACCATGCAGCACAATCATGCCATACATAAACAATATAAGCACAGGGGTATCTTAATTTCCCCATGCCTGACGACATAGGTGGGTCTTCAATAGCTTACGAATATTAAATATTATATTTTGGATGTTCAGTAATAGTAAATAGATAGGGATATTGTATCTCTTTGAGGAGAGGAGAGGCCAGGAACCCTAACCCAAACCCTTGACATGAGTGACATCAAGTTGGGCCAGTCACATGACCTTTAAGCAGGGGTGGGCTACTGCCCGGACAGGGGGACACACAGTGGGGTAGCGAAAATGGAGCTCCACCCCAGAGCACCCAATTTGCACTGAAAGATATTGAAAGAATAATAATAATCCTGCATAGGCCACACCCACAGTATGGTAGTAAAAATTTTGGTTATCCCTTCACTGCCTTTAAGCCAACCCCCGGTGACATGATGTGGAAATCTTTATCATGCCGTAGCCTCCAATTACAGAGCTGAAACTAAAAATGACTAATGGAAGCAGACAATCCGGCAAACATATTAAGCCATGTGTGTAATGTGTGTCCTGTACTTTAATAGCTATATGACATTGCTAGATCGTTCAACAGTTGGGCGTGCAGTAGCATCAGTGTGCTGATGATCTCCAACTGCACATACTGCTATAGGATGTATGGGAGATGCTGCCAGGGTTCAGTCCCAATGCCTAGAGCAGTGATGGCAAACCTTTTTTCCTTCAGGTGCCAAGGGTGTGTGTATGCTATCACAGGCACACATGTGCAAGCCACGCCCACAGTGTGCTAGTAAAAAATTTTGCAACCCTTCACTGGGTTTTGAATTAAAATCAGCCTGGCTCCATTGCAGTTGCAAGTCGTTGGCACGCTATCTGGGCTTTCAAAAATACTAGTACCCTGTTTCCCCCAAAATAAGGCATCCCCAGATAATAAGCCCAAATCTCGCTTGTGAGCGCATGGCAATAAGTCCAAGCGCTAATTTTAGCGTTCAAAAAAATATAAGACAGGGTCTTGTTATGGGAAAACATGGTATTCCTTCTCTCTATTGCATATAAATTCCATAGAGACTATTTGTAAATCTGTACCCTTCCCGTTTTTATTTAAATTGTATGACCTTTATAGCCTGGGATTTTTTTCTCTCCTTCAACATTACTTTTTCTATCCCTCTCAGACTGCAAAAGCTTTGAAAATAGCACAGGAAAATATAGGGTATAGTTACTAACTTCTCACTCTTTGCACAGAACAATTTGATTAGATAGTTTTCTATAATATCCTGCCAAGTACCGGGGAGAATTGTGTCACTGTCCTGCTTCCTTAACTTTCTTATTGTATGCAGAAGATTGGTAAATTAACTTCACGGCTGAATGGGACATTTTAAATGCCTGACGTGGTAGCAAATATTTAAGGGCATCCTGTGAAAAGACTTTTTGCTAGGTCATCTGTATTTCACCTCCATTTTTTTGCAGAAAAGGATTTAATAAGCAAATTCTATTTAAGAAGTTAAGACAAAGTTGTGTAAAATGGCATAGCTTAGAACAGTGTTTCCCAACCTTGGCAACTTGAAGATATTTGGACTTCAACTCCCAGAATTCCCAGCTGGCTGGACCATGGCTGGCTCAGGAATTGTGGGAGTTAAAGTCCACAAATCATAAAAGGGTCATAGTTCCCTACCCCTGGCTTCGAATGAAAATCTGAAGTGAAGTTAGGGGTCCTCCAACCAAAATCTCTGAAGGAATCTGAAAGGAGCTTGATAAATTCAGGCAAAGCTCCTATGAGAATTTATTGGCCAATATTTTTATTAATTAATTATTAAGATTTTTGTTAATATTGATTGTTTCCTGATTGCTTATTTCACCCCTATGACTACCATTAAGTGTTGTACCTCATGATTCTTGACAAATGTATCTTTTCTTTTATGTACACTGAGAGCATATGCACCAAAGACAAATTCCTTGTGTGTCCAATCACACTTGGCCAATAAAGAATTTTATTCTATTCTTACAAACCAAAAAAATATAATAAACGGAGAGACAACAGAAAGCTTTCAAATTGCAAAAGGAGTTTGTCAGGATTGTCCACTATCCCCTCTGTTTTTTATTTTTTTCTTTAGAGGCGCCGTTACAACAAATTTGCAAAAACTCAGAAATTACAGGATTAAAAATTAGGGGAAAAGAATTTAAACTTCAAGCATTCGCTGACGAATCACACCTGACCAATAAAGAATTCTATATTCTATATAGACTTCTCAAGAGTTGCACTAATAATATAATGCAAGAGGTATGGTGATTTCAGTTCATGGGTGGGGCTCTGAAGGAACCATAGAAAATGTCAATAATAAAACCAGTAAAATTGCTTGCAGGGATGTTTTCATTAAAATGGTGGAGCATTGTAAGAAAGGCACAAGCAGGAAACAACGTTCCAGTGTTTTATTTCCTCCGCCCCAATTTTTATTCATTAATTTTTTTTTAAAAAAAATCTTTTTTTGCAGGAGGGCCAAACTTCGCTGCTCCTTTGCAGCTGCCCTGCGCCGACTCTGACAGGAGGGAAGCTGGGAGTTGACAGTGCTTAAGAGGGAGAGCATGGGGGGCGGTGGTGAGCACCGCGATCTCCAGTACCCCTCTTGAAGCTGATAATTAATAAATGAAATACCCTGGGACGCCACTAAAGCTTCTTGCGATGACATATCTGTCGTGAGCTCGGCAAAGCATTAAATGGCCATTTTCTGACAGAATGACTTTACTGCCTTGGTGGATCCTTGACTTTGTGGAGAATATTCCACCACCCGCTTTCAGAATTTTTTTTTATTATTATTATTATTATTGCCTTTTGCTTCCTCTTTTTCTCTTTGGCTTATTCTTTCTCTCTCTCTTGCTCACTTTTTCTCTCTCTCCCTGGTTGACGGCTCTAGTTCATTTCTGCCTGTTTAATTGGGCCCCGGATGAATTTACTCGACAGGGCCATTCATCATGTGGCAGCCGCTAGCGGGACGAGTCCAGGGGGAGCCCGGCTGACAGCTCCGGCAGCCTCGGATGCTGCCTGACTCTGGGAAGTTCACATATTTGGGCATTAGTGCAGCTATTAGTTTAACAAGCTTCGTTTATCCTTGTCACTACCACTTCAGCTTCCCATGTAATCATTTGAAATGTAGATTACTGCTAGACAAATGGGACAGAACAGGAGTATGCAGGAGGAGGGGGAAAAAAGTGACATGGATTGCTTGTTACAAGAGCTTTTTTCTAAAAGGGGGGGGGAGTCCTGTCCCCTTAATTTCCTTCCAGTGTGAGCTCTTTGATTAACTTAATATTCACATTATTTCTATGGTAAGCGGTTTGCCACCTGTGTATGGCCCCCTATATCGAAATTAGTTTGCCTTGACCCAGAAAGGGGCTAAAAGCCGCTAGCCATTGTCCAGAACAGGCAGAAAGTGGCAGATCCGGAGATCTCGTTCATTCTTTGCTGTTGAGGGGGAAATCTTGAATTTCCAAGAGGCAAGAAAAGGCAGACTTGTCCCATTAGATTAGCCAGCAGATGCAATCTATTGTATGCATGTGAAGTAAGCTAAATTGCTGGCAGTGTCTCTTGTAATTCTTCCACCAAATTCTAGGTGGAATCTAAGATCAGGAAACACACCATTCTTATCTTGTCCTGTGATGTGTAACTTGTGCACTCTCTCCTCCTCCTCCTCCTCCTCCTCCTCCTCCTCCTCCTCCTCCTCCTCTCTTGCACTTATCGGGGTGGGTCTTGATTCTGCTACTACCATGAACTGGATGCGATGCACAGGCCTGTGGGCATTGCATGGGCCATCCATGTGCTTCGTGTATGCAGCCTATTGGGAGAGGTTTGCGCATGCGGAAGGTAACCCACCAAGTAGCCAAAGTACACAATTATACCTAATTGAAGTCTTCACTGAAAGAAAACACTGCAACAGGCTTTCTTGTAAAAATATATTTTACTTTTCTTCTTATCAAAACACTTCTCTAAGTAACTACAGTGATCCCTCGATTAGTGCGGTCTCGATTAGTGCGAAACGCTATACCACGGTTTTTCAAAAAATATTAATTAAAAAATACTCCACGGTTTTTTTGCTATACCACGGTTTTTCCCACCCGATGACGTCATACGTCATCACCAAGAGTCACTTCTCTGTCTCTTTCTCTTTCTTTCCTGTCATTCTCTGCTTCAATCATTTTCTCATTTCTCTTTTTTTCTCCCCTTTTTTCTATCATTTCTCTCTCTCTTCCTTCCACTCTTCTCTCTCTCTCTTTCTTCCTCTCTCTCACTCTCTTCCTTCCTTTCTCATCTTTCTTTCTCTCTCTCTTTCTCTATCTTGCTTCTTCCTTTCACACTCTCTTCCTCCCTCTCTCATCTCTTTCTTTCCTTCTCTCTCTTTCTCTATCTCTCCCCCTCTTGCTCTCGAGCGGCGAGCGAGAGAGCGGCCGGGCGGGTGAACGGGCGAGCGAGCGGCCGGGCGGGCGGGTGAACGGTGGGCGGGCGGGTGTTGAGGGGGTGGGGGCAGCCGACATTCAAAGCAATCTTTGTTGGTTTCCGCACTTTCATTGCTCCCCGGCTCCACCATCTGCGCATGCGCGGCCATGGAAAAAGGGTGCGCATGCGCAGATGGTGCTTTTACTTCCGCACCACTATACCGCGGAAAATCGATTAGTGCGGGAGGTCTTGGAACGTAACCCCCGCACTAATCGAGGGATCACTGTATTACTTTACATTTAACAACTATAATAAACTATCCAGAACACTAGTATATAACTCTTATTACATCCACCACTGCAACCACTAACTACAAACCACCCAGCACAAAATCACTCTATAGCAAACTACTGTAACAAAGCACACTATAACAAACCACACCCATGCATGGGTCCTACTCTTTACATAGGTTACAGCCAATCAGGTTGCTGCACATTTAGCAAACCCATGATTACATGCTGATTATGGCTTACATCAGCCTTTCCTATGGTTACAAACCATTTACTTGTATTGTAATATTACCTCCCGAAATAAACTTATTTCTGACACAGTGCACATGCTCAGTATTTAAAAAAAAGCTTTTGCACATGCGCAGAAGCAAAAAACAGAATGGCAGCGCTGAAAGACCTGCAGGCTTGGGTCTCTGCAGGTTCCAACAACCTTATGATTCTATAGAACTGTTCCAAACCTGTAGTAACCCATTTTTGGTCATTACCCTTCTCATCTTCAACAATTGACTTGAGGAGGACTTTGTAGCAGCAGTTGGTATCACCTTAAACGTGAAGTCTTCTTTCAGAAATGTTAGCAAAGTTCCTGTTGTCCATACTTGAGGCTGTTATTGTCATTGATTGTTTAGATACATAATGAATAGTACAAACATTTGGCATAAATGTTCTCCCCTACTGTTTTGGTACTACTAAAAAAGAAATGTATAATAAAATCATGCAGATAGATTAGCCTACCTAATTCATCCATATATGAGCACCAAACCATCATATGGTTAGGTTGTAGTTACAACAATGTTAGGCTGGGTTTTTTGTTTTTTCATTTTTTGAATTTATTATTAGATTTTTATCCTGCCTTTATTACTATGCAAGTAACTCGAGGCAGCGAACATTTATTTGTTAGTTTATTTTTTCAGATTTGTGCTGAAATCTATGATATGTTTACTTTGTGAGTCTAAAGCAGGCAGAGAATCTCCTTGCAAATAATTGTTCATGCTCGCAAACCTGCAAATAGACTGATAACTGAATCTCACACCATCTGAATTTTCACAACTCATGAATTCTTTTACCCCATCTTTATTTATTTTTTATTTTATTTATTTGTGTGTGCAACAATTCTTTTTAAAAGAAAACTAAACACTAAACCAAGCCCACAAAATCAGTGTCTTGTGCTTCCAACAAAAGAGAAACCAGTAAATACAGAGGTGGCCGTATTTTGAACTGGTTGCAGTTTCTGAGTAGACTTTAAGACTGCCTCGGCAAAGCATGTTGCTGTACTCCAAAATTATATTAATAAGAACAAGTGTTACTGTAACTAAACCCTCCTGCTTGCGGTAGGGTTGCAATTGATGCATCATCTGAAGCTGGGCAAAGACCCATCTGTTTTTGCAGCTTCCATAAATCCAGAAAGTCCCAACTCCAACCCAAATCTATTCTTCCATGGATCACACTGGTTTGTCTAAAGATAACTCTGGTATCGACAGAGAATCCCAATGTACAAATAGTAATTCCATCTTATTTGGATTCAGCTTGAGTCTGTTCTTTCCTATCCAGATTCATACAGCCGCTAGGCCATTTCTGGCCTCCAGAGAGCCTCCAGGAGGAGTGGGGGAGGCCATTTTCAACCTCCCCAGGCTCCAGGGAAGCCTCTGAAGCCTAAGGAGGGCACAAAACGTCTGGGCCCACTGGAAGTCAGGAAATAGCAATAGCACTTAGACATATATATTGCTTCACAGTCAGGGCTGGGCTACTGCCCAGATGGGGGGGAACGCAGTGGGGTAGTGAAAATGGAGCCCCACCCCAGAGCACCCAATTTGCACTGAAAGATATTGAAAGAAAATGCAGGTAAAAATTTTGGTAGCCCTTCACTGTTCACAGTGCTTTACAACCCTCTCTAAGCTGTTTACAGAGTCAGTCCAACAATCTGGATCCTCCTTTTACCAACCTCGGAAGGATGGAAGGCTGAGTTCAACCTTGAGCCGGTGGTGAGATTTCAACTGGTTAACTACAGCCAGCAGTCAGCAGAAGCAGCTTGCAGTACTGCACTGTAACCACTGCACCACCAAATGGAGCAGTGTGTCATGGGCACATGTGCAGCGGGGCAGTGCATGGGGGCCACACACACAGCGCAGGGAGGCTTGGTGCATGGGGGCCTTGAATTATGGGTGTGGCCCTGCACATGTGCACCTGTGATAGCATGCACACGCCCTTGGCACCTGTGGGGAAAAACGGTTTGCCATCACTGCTCTAGGCATTGGGACTGAACCCTGGCAGCATCTCCCCTACATCCTATAGCAGTCTGTGTAGTTGGATATCATCATCAGCACACTGATGCTACTGCACGCCCAACTGTTGAACGATCTAGCAATGTCATATAGCTATTAAAGTACAGGACACACATTACACACATGGCTTAATATGTTTGCCGGGTTGTCTGCTTCCATTAGTCATTTTTAGTTTCAGCTCTGTAATTGGAGGCTACGGCATGATAAAGATTTCCACGTGTTTGCTACAGGAGTGTTTGTGTGACTTAGTTTAAGGTGAAATGGAGGAAAGGGTTGTTGTTATACACCTCAGATAAAGAACTGGATCTGGATGCTGCAAACAATTCTTTTTAAAGAACTGGCTGTAACCCTGAGTGCTGATTCTATTCCTAGGCTATTGATGTGCTTTTGAGCTACACGTGGACACCAACATCTTGTCCTTCAAACTTTACATACAATGTCAGAATTTGCCCTCCTTCTACAGTTTACAAATGAAATTGTCTTTATGCTTCATAAAAGTCCATACCAGTCATGTACTTACAATGGAGGAAGAAGAGCAATGTTATCGAAAGAGGTGTTTTTTCCTCTTTTTTTGCTTATTTGAAACCTACGATGCTTTCATGTGTTAAGAATCAAGGTGCTTGATTCTATTTATCTGTATTCTGAGCTCTGTTTCTTGAGGCTCATTTAATACGATGGACTTTTTTCAGAGCTCACTGCTTCCTGTATTCTGTGCAATAAGGTTTAAGATTTAATAGCAACAGTGCTTAAACTCATATACCAATTTATAGTGCTTTACAGTCCTCTCTAAGAGGTTTACAGAGTCAGCATATTTCCCCCAACAATCTAGATCAGTAATGGCAAACCTTTTTTTCCTCGGTGCTGAAAGAGCATGAGTGTGAGCTATCACACATGTGCGAGTGTCCACAACCATAATTCAACCCCTGGAGACACTCTGGAGGCTGGAAACCACCTGCCTCCCAACTTCTGATGGGCCCAGTAGGTTGCGCTTCGCCCTTCCCAGACTCCAAAGGGGAAGGTAAAAACGTTCTCCCCCATCTCCCCGGAGGCTCTCTGGAAGCCAAAAACACCCTCCCAGAGCCTCTGTGCAAGCCAAACATCAGTTGGCCAGCACACGCATGCATGTTGGAGCTGAGCTAGGTCAACGGCTCACTTGCCAGTAGATATGGCTCTGCGTGCCACCTGTGGCACCCATGCCATAGGTTCACCATCACTGATCTAGGTCCTCATTTTATCCACTTCAGAAGGATGGAAGGCCGAGTCAACCTTGAGCCTGGTGAGATTCGATATGCCAAATTGCAGGCAGCCAGCAGTCAGCAGAAGTAGCCTGCAATACTGCACTCTAACCACTGTGCCACTGTGACTCATAATGATGTGTATTTGCACACAAGTAAAAGGATATCATAAGGCTTGCATGAGGAAGTTCAAGAATTATTCTTTGCAGTACTTGTGTTTGTATCGGTTCCTCATAGAAGGATATGCTCTGCTCCTCACCTTAACTAGTTTCAACCATGTTCATAATCTCCACTGAGAAGAGTGAAAGATGAAGCTGCTCAGGAATTATGAGAGTTAAACTATTGAATCACTGTAGATTCAATAATAGACAAAGAGCATCAGAGGGTGAAAAAAGCCAAAGGCCTTACTTTATTAGTGAAGAGGCCATAAAGCCAAAAGAAGCAAAAGAATCAACTTATCCTAACTTATTCTAACTAATCCAGAGAGTATGCTAACTTCTTAATCCTAACTGTACGCTAATTTATTTCACACAGCACTCTTTATAATAATCTGTTTTCTATGACCTAATGCAGCTAATACACATGCACAGTTCTAAATGATACTGTAATTCATGAGCCTGCCAACATCATAGATAAGGCTGCAGGTATAGCAATCGATGTTTTACAGAAAGTTTGTGAGAAGCTAGATAAAAGAAGGTGCTTATTGGTGCCAGCCAGAACTCCCATCCTTTCTCATGATCTCATTCAAAGCTGTCCGTTTCTGAGAACATGAACTTTCCCAGAACCTCCCAGGCCTACCACAAATCTGCAATTGCAAAGCCTGAGCAAAACTCATACTAACTTATACTAACAGCATAATGTGAACTTAAATAAATATTCCATGTGCGGTTTTCCGTCACATCTGGGCATGCCCATCCATGTGACCTTTGATCTGCGCAAGAAATACTACACTAAACTCCAAAACTTCTGGAAAGCATCAAGTTAGGGAAAACACTCCTTTACCTCCCCAGCTGTTAGTGACCCTTCCGTTCCACAGAAGGGACCTTAATACTATGGACAATTATTTTACTTCCCATATTCATACAAGGAAAGAAGATAAAATCTCACCTATTCCCAGCCAGTTTCCTAGTCCACAGGTTGCCTTGCTCAAGACTTACATTTATTTATACTACTCAGCAACCTCGTGCTGTTATCTTTGGTGGTTTATTCAAGTCACTCACTGAAATGTCAGTCACGGTGCCCAACTTTTGTGGCTATTGGGGTGAATCGGTGAGTCACAACCTTTTATCCTTGTGACCACTGGTCATGTCGGGTCCGTGTTGTGCAGGCGCATAACTTTGCAAGCCTTCCTTTATTTCCCTAGTGGAATGCACTTTCTGTCATAAGCTGAGTTGGATATTATTCATTCTTCATAGGAGAGGCACCACATCATGATGTAAAACCTAAAACCTTTGTTTTCTTAGCTTGTTTCTTTGTCTGTATGTATGAAGCTTCTTGTGGACTAGGAGGTCATACTCTTTTAAGGACGGCTCTCAGTCGCAGGCACCTTCCGTGAAAATAAATCTACATGCAAAACAAACTTCACTCTGGCCTATTTCCTACTTTAAAATTGTTTTTTTAAGAAATAAAGGACAGAGGAAGGGATTTTAGAGGCAGGACAGTATAACCGCAATTATGAAAAACAAAAGCAATGCCCCTCGCATAGAATAGAATAGAATAGAATAGAATAGAGCAGAGCAGAATAGAACAGAACAGAATAGAATTTTATTGGCCAAGTGTGATGGGACACACAAGGATTTTGTCTTTGTGCATAGGCTCTCAGTGTACATAAAAGATAAGCTCGTCAACAATCCAATCATATTAGGAAGTAGTCAATATAAACTGTAAGAATATAAGCAACAAAGTTACAGTCATACAGTCATAAATGGGAGGAGATGGGTGATGGGAATGATGAGAAGATTAATAGTAGTGCAGAATTAGTAAATAGCTTGACAGTGTTGAGGAAATTATTTGTTTAGCAGAGTGATGGCATTTTGGGGGAAATTGTTTTTGTCACTAATTGTTCTACTATAGCGTCATTTTGAAGGTAGGAGTTGGGGTCCAAGATGTGAGGGGTCCCTCATGGCCCTCTTTTTGACTCATGCAGTATACAGGTCCTCAGTGGAAGGCAGGTTGTTAGCAATTGTTTTTTCTGCAGTTCTAATTATCCTCTGAAGTCTGTGTCGGTCTTGTTGGGTTGCAGAACCAAACCAGACAGTTATAGAGACTCATTGATTCCTCTGTAGAACTGTATCAGCAGCTCCTTGGGCAGTTTGAGCTTCCTGAGCTGGTGCAGAAAGAACATTCTTTGTTGTGTCTTAATACCCGTTTATATACATTTAAAAGGATTTTTTTTTTCATTTATCATATGTACTCTAAATACTAAACTTGCAGCTTATGGTCCATTAAAGAAGAATCCCCAAATTCTGTTTCTCTAAAACACTGAATTCTATACTTTGTATACATCAGACTAATCAAGCCACTGCCCCTGTTGTCAGTTCTTCATGATGTAGCTGCTGTATTCTGTGTTCATGACATTAGATATCCTTCAAGATTACCAACTGCTCTTTTCCATGGTTCCAAACACATTATGTCATACAAAGCCTCACATCAGATTTTTCCCCAGTGAGGGGCATTAATGGAGCATCTTCCTTTCTCTGACTGAGATTTTTTAAAAAAAACAACTTTAATTAATTTCTAAAATACCCAGCTACAAACAAATCTAAGCAACTCTAGAACACGAATCCCAGCGACCAGTTAGGTCCCGGGTCCCGGGTCCCGTCGACTAAACAATGTCGTTTGGCGGGACCCAGGGGAAGAGCCTTCTCTGTGGCAGCCTCGACCCTCTGGAACCAACTCCCCCCAGAGATCAGAATTGCCCCCACCCTCCTTGCCTTTCGTAAGCTCCTTAAAACCCACCTTTGTCGTCAGGCATGGGGGAACTAAGATATTCCCTTCCCCCTAGGCCTATACAATTTATGCATGGTATGCTTGTGTGTATGTTTGGTTTTTTAAATAAGGGTTTTTTAAATTATTTTAAATATTAGATTTGTTGTTTCATTATTGTTGTTAGCTGCCCCGAGTCTACAGAGAGGGGCGGCATACAAATCTAATAAATGAATGAATGAATGAATGAATCAATGAATAAATAAATAAATAAATAAATAAATAAACCACCTACAATTAAAAGAACAACCATTCAAAATAACAATCTTTGAGGAGGGGGGAAAAATCCCATCCTCATCCATCCATCTTGATCCAAATCTTGGAGAAAGACCATTTTTTCAAAAAAATTTAAAGATGGGCTATTTGAGAGAATCTCCAGTGGGTGTTCCAAAGAGCAGTGATAGAGAAAGTTAGCTGCCAGGGTCATGCTAAATGACATTGTTTAATCAATAGTACCCAAAGCAAGCCAACCTTGTCATAGGGTACAAGTTGATGCATAGTACAGGGAAAAGACAGTCCCTCAAACAGCTAAGCTCAATATACTATGTATGGATGACAACTGTTTCTTAATTACACTTGGAACTACATTGGCACAAGCATAGCCTATTTAACAGATGTGTTATATAGGCAGTATGAGTCTTGCTCATTACTGCTGCTGCAGTCAGGGCCAACTGAAGGTCTTGAACTGTCTTCAAAGTATCCCTATGTGAAATGTATTGCTATAGTCCATCCAGGAAGTGGCCAAATGCGATCCCATTCAGAACTAAAGAGGGACGGTCCCCAGCATAGGAGGACTGAGAACCCATAGCCACAAGTCGAGGGCTATGTGTAACTGGGTGGTTCATGACTAGCTATGATGATTTTTTTTTTTTTTTTAAAAAGAGGAACTAAAAAGAATTCTCATTAAATACTTCTAAAGGAAAAGCTTCCCTGGGTGAATTAATGGAGAGGAGTAAAGGGTAAATCTGGATGCCAGAATGAGAGATCCCATTGTTTTTGTAGTAAAATAATATGCTGTCCTTGAGCAGAAAATGGAAAAGAGATTGGCAGTGCTTTTAAATATTGTTTGGATCTCATTAAAATCTTAGTCAGTGAATGCATCCTAATGGGGCAGCTCCATCCCCCCCACCTTGTCTCGTAATTGCGGCACCAGCATGTCGTTCAGCCTCCTGCTCCGTTGCGGCCATAAGCAAGCGAAAGAAGTGGGCTGGTGGCCACAAGGGGTCTTGATGAAGTGTCGGAGCCTCCGCTGAGAGGTGAGGCATATATTGGGGTGTGAGTGGCCTGGCTGTGGGGGCCCTGAGGTAAGCCGATGCAGGGTGCATGGGACAACTCCACCACCACCACCTCACCATGGCGGCACTGGTGCACCATGCAGGCTTCTGCCCTGCCATAAGGAAGCAGAAGAAGTGGGCCTCCTGCTCATGGGGGGAAAAATAAGACACCCCCTGAAAATAAGCCCTAGTTTTGAGGCCCAAAAGAAAATAAGACTTGGTCTTATTTTCATGGAGACACTGGGTCAGTTGCAGGTTGCTACCTGTACGGATAAGGGAGCAACACTGGTAGTGAAAATTGAGCTTCACACGTAGCTTTGTGTCTCTGGTAAGCACGCGGATCTGAGCAAGATTTTGCTTCTGCGCATGCGCAGGAAGGAAAATCTTGTGAGGGGACACATGAGCGCGAGATATTTCAGTGATTCAGCAAAAAACAGCTGAAATCTCTCTCACGCACATATCCCCTCACAAGATTTTGCTTCCTGTACATGCGCAGGAAGGAAAATCTTGTGAGAGGACACATGCGCGTGAGAGATTTCAGTGATTCAGCAAAAAAACTGCTAAAATCTCTCTCACGGCATATCCCCTCACAAGATTTTGCTTCCTGTGAATGCGCAGGAAGGAAAATCTTGTGAGAGGACACATGCGTGCAAGATATTTCAGTGATTCAGCAAAAAACTGCTGAAATCTCTCTCACGCGCATATCCCCTCATAAGATTTTGCTTCCTGTGAATGCGCAGGAAGGAAAATCTTGTGAGAAGACACATGTGCGTGAGAGATTTCAGTGATTCAGCAAAAAACTGCTGAAATCTCTCTCACGGCATATTCCCTCACAAGATTTTGCTTCCTGTGAATGCGCAGGAAGGAAAATCTTGTGAGAAGACACATGTGCGTGAGAGATTTCAGTGATTCAGCAAAAAACTGCTGAAATCTCTCTCACGCGCATATCCCCTCACAAGATTTTGCTTCCTGTGAATGCGCAGGAAGGAAAATCTTGTGAGAGGACACATGCATGCGAGATATTTCAGTGATTCAGCAAAAAACTGCTGAAATCTCTTTCACGGCATATCCCCTCACAAGATTTTGCTTCCTGTGAATGCGCAGGAAGGAAAATCTTGTGAGGGGACACATGTGCGTGAGAGATTTCAGTGATTCAGCAAAAAAATGCTAAAATCTCTCTCACGGCATATTCCCTCACAAGATTTTGCTTCCTGTGCATGCGCCGGAAGGAAAATCTCACCTGGATACACACGTGCCAGAGCCACAAATCTGCACACACACCACACCGGTAGCGGCAGGAGCAGCAACCCTCCCCTGCACTGGGTATATGTTTGTGTGCATGTCCATGCTCACACACACATATACATACAAATATACAGATACATATTTATACTATATATACACACACAGCTTTCAGAGAGCTACTTCCCACTTCTACCTCACCCTCCCCACTGCCTACCCCTGTAAACCCATCCAGGTAGAAAATATCACAGAAGGTGCTTGAGGTTGAAGCTATTATAATCTTTTTTTAAAAAAAACCAACCCTAAACCAACTGTGCTCTGTTTATTAACGTAAGTTAGTTATAAAGGCCAAGCAGAAGCCCATTTAAATATTTTCATTAATACACACGCTGGGAAAGTAGGATTGCATTTGTTACTTCTACTTCCCCGACTGCCATACATTCATCTTCATATCTGCACACTGTCAGCATGTATATAACTGGCTAAGAGACTTTTTTTGCTGCCTGACTGAGAATGCTGCATAGGTGGTCCTGCAAACACCAGTGCTAGAAGGGAGTTTCCAGAAACCCCCTTATATTATGAATGTCCATGTAAATATGAAAACAAACAACAGCTCACTTTCTTCTTGACTGTCAACCATATCGAGATCTGGGACACAAATTCATCAATACCCAAGCTATACCGATTCTTGTAAAGTCTCTGAGTTTGGTTGTTTACATTTCTTTACCCATCTAGGTAACATTATCAATGTTAGTGAATGTGGGGTTTTCTCCCTATTTATAATCAGTAGCTTGCTTTGGCTGTGATGGTAAGGATGTTGTTTTCTTCTTGGTAGTTCCTTGATTGGGGCATTGTTTTCTGCTTGCTTGATTGACTGGTGTTAATTTCTATTTATATTGGATTTGTTCCACTACTGTATTGTTTTTATTACTGTTGTGAGTCGCCCCGAGTCTTCGGAGAGGGGCGGCATACAAATCTAATAAATAATAACAATAACAGTATCAATAACAATAATAATAACAATAACAATATTTATCTGAGTGTTGATTGCTCAGGATGCATTATGGTTTCCTTTTTTTCCTTGTTAGATTTTTTAAAAATTACTATTATTATCTATTTTAAATGGTGTGTAAATGTGGCATATGTGTCTATTTGATGCCCGATTTAGCATTTAGACTTATATACCTCTTCATACTGTTTTTACAGCCCTCCTTAAGCAATTTACAGAGAGTCAGCATATTGCTCCCAACCATATGGGTCCTCATTTTACCCACCTTGGAAGGATGGAAGGATAAGTCAACCTTCAGCAGGTGGTGAGATTTGAACTGCTGAACGTTTTTGGATTTAGCCTGGTCTAGGTTGCTCACAGTTTCCCAGTTGAAACTATGGTTGAGAGTGTCCAACTGTTCTAAGATTAAGGATTTTTCATCATGTCTTCTGACTGCTAATCCATGGATGTGCTCTGCTAGTCTTCTCCTGGAAATTAAGTGGGCTTGACCTCCTTAGGCTTGTATGGGTTTGTGCTGTGTGGACACTAGAGGATACTATTGCATCTCTCAAACCATAAACAAATGACCTCGTTTTTCTGGGATTCAAAATTCTGAGGAAAGAATAATAAATAAAGAAAACACGAACACACAAAATAGTCAAAAAGGCTAATCCAGTGGTGGGATTCTTCTTTTTTTTACTACTGGTTCTGTGGGTGTGGCTTGGTGGGTGTGGCTTGGTGGGCGTGGCAGGAGAAGGCTACTGCAAAATCCCCATTAGCTGGGACTCGGGAGGCGGGGAATAGATGGGGGAAGGGCCAATCAGAGGTGGTATTTACCAGTTCTCTGAACTACTCAAAGTTTCTGCTACTGGTTCTCCAGAACAGGTCAGAACCTGATGAATCCCACATCTGGATCTGTTTTCTCAGTGCAGGATGTTTTGGTCCTTCTCCATTTTTGGGTTCGAGCCAGCTATTTCCCTGATCCACATAGGAACCCAATTTCATGTTTCTTATGCTTTGTCATGTTCAGGTTGAATTGTTTAGACGTTATTAAAGTCCAGTATTGCAAGCTCACTCTGCCCACAGCCTGAAGTTCGATCCTGACCGGGGCTAATGGTTGACTCAGCCTTCCATCCTTCCGAGATTTGTAAAACGAGGACCCAAATTTGGGGGGGATAGGAAATATGCAAATAAATTATAAATCACCCAGAGAGTGCTATAAAGCGCTAGTGGGCAGCATATAAGCTTAAATGCTATTGCTATATTCCACAATGCAGTCTCTATATGATCAAAGTCATTAAGAAAAATTGCCCAGTTTCTGATTATATTTTTATATATATAATTTCCCAAATATATGCCTTCCTTCTTTATTCTTCTTCAAAGAGGTCTCTTCAGTCCCATTCCCTTTAACACCCCCTCCTCTTTTCACCAGCCCTCAATCTCTTAACATTCTATGTTTAATTACCAGACTGGACTTTACAAGTGGAACATAAATAACATTATATAGATAATTAAGATGTATCATTAATGGGAACTGCTTTCAGTCTGCTAATTGCATAAATCAGCTGTCAGTTAAATAGCTTTTCAAGAGTGAAAATGACCTATTTATGGGTTATGCTGGGTGAGTGTATCACATACCAACTATTACTCAATAATTTAAATCAGTCGGTTCAGGTACACATTCACTTTGCTGAAATAACTTTCTTACTCTTTTATTAAGAGAGAACTTTCGAATTGAATCCAGTAAAATTAAAATCTGCTACTAGTTCTTAAGAAAGACAGGGGAAAAATAACACGTATTGTAGAATTGCCAGTTATTTTGCTTTTTGTTTTCCAGCAGGATTTATACCATTAAAAAGTTTTTGGTATATTATTATGACTAAAAAAATTAAAAGAAATATTGAACATTTAGGCTTTAATAGTCTAGGAATCCTAGCAGGTTACCAAAAAAAATATCTTTCATTCAACAATATTTTATTTATCTATTTTATTTATTTATCAAACATGTATAGGATAGTAGTAGTTTGTATAAATATAACATAAATAAAAATTGAAGATAAAAGAAGACAATAGGACAGGGACGATAGGCACAGTGGTGCATTTATGCACGCCCCTTACAGACCTCTTAGGAATGGGGTGAAGTCGACTGTAGATGTAAAATGTAAAAACAAAACTTTGAGAGTACAGTAAAATAAAAAAGTTACTGCTGTATTTAAAAGGTAGAAAATTATAACTTAATCTATTTTTTTCTGTACAGAAGTATATTTAATAGATGGCCATTACGTTGGAATGAGCAATTTGTATAGCAATAGCACTTAGACTTATATATACAGCTTCACAATGCTTTTACAGTCCCCTCTAAGCGGTTTACAGAATCAGCCTATTGCCCCCAAGAATCCGGGTCCTCATTTTACCCACCTTGGAAGGATGGAAGGCTGAGTCAACCTTGAGCTGGTGGTGAGATTTGAACTGCCAAACTGCAGCTAGCAGTCAGCTGAAGTAGCCTCCAGTACTGCACTCTAATCACTGCACCACCCAGGCTCTTCTCACCGCAAGTAAGTAAAACATAACTTTTACGTATCTTTAGGTAATCCTGAGTCTCAGAAGAAGGCGGCATAGAAAATGAATAAATAAATAAATCTATAAAATCTGGAAAGTTCTAGCGAGTTTCATCTGAATCAGAATAGAGATAGTCCTCGATTTACAACAGCTCATTTAGTGACCGTTCCAAGTTACAAGATTGAAAAAGCAACTTACGACCATTTTTCACACTTATGACCATTGCAGCATCCCCGTGATCACATGATCAGAATTTGGATGCATGGCAACTGGCTCATATTTATGGCAGTTTCAGTATCCCAGGATCAGGTGATCACCTTTGGTGACCTTCTGACAAGCAAAGTCTACGGGGAAGCCAGATTCACCTAGCAACCATGTTGCCAACTTAACAATGCTTCACTTAACAACTGTGGCAAGAAAGGTCGTAAAATGGAGGAAAACATAGTTAACAAATGTCTCACTTATTTGTTTGTTTGTTTGTTTGTTTGTTTGTTTGTTTGTTTGTTTGGATTTGTATGCCCCCCCTCTCCGTAGACTATGGGGAAAGAATATCTCAGTTCGCCCATGCCTGACGGCAGAGGTGGGTTTTAAGGAGCTTACAAAAGGCAAGGAAGGTGGGGGCAATTCTAATCTCCGGGGGGGAGTTGGTTCCAGAGGGCCGGGGCCGCCACAGAGAAGGCTTTTCCCCTGGGCCCCGCCAAACGACATTATTTAGTTGACAGGACCTGGAGAAGGCCCACTCAGTGGGACCTAACTGGTCGCTGGGATTCATGCGGCAGAAGGCGGTCTCGTAGGCGGTCACTTAGCAATAAAAATTTTCCATTGAATTATGGTTATAAGTCAAGGACTACCTTAATGGGCTTTTATCACTTTGGAAGCATTAATTAGTTTACCAATGCCAATGCTTTCAACATCACCAACATTGCTTTGTGCCTTTTAAGCTTTTGTCTACAAGTGTTTATTATTATTATTATTATTATTATTATTATTATTATTATTATTATTTTATTAGATTTGTATGCTGCCCCTCTCTGAAGACTCGGGGCGGCTCACAACAAAAATAATAACAATGTTACAATGGAAAACAAATCTATCATTTAAAAAAACATGCAACACACACATACCATACATAAAATGTAAAAGCCTGGGGGAGGTGTCTCAGTTCCCCCATGCCTGGCAATATAGGTGGGTCTTAAGTAATTTGCAAAAGACAAGGAGGGTGGGGGCAGTTCTAATCTCTGGGGGGAGTTGATTCCAGAGGGCCGGGGCCGCCACAAAGAAGGCTCTTCCCCTAGGGCCCGCCAAACGGCATTATTTAGTCAACGGGACACGGAGAAGGCCAACTTTGGGGGACCTTATCGGCCGCTGGGATTCGTGCGGTAGAAGGCAGTTCCGGAGGTATTCTGGTCCACTGCCATGTAGGGCTTTAAAGGTCATTACCAACACTTTGAATTGTGACCGGAAACTGATCGGCAGCCAGTGCAGGCCACGGAGTGTTGGAGAAACGTGGGCGAATCTGGGAAGCTCCACGATAGCTCTCGCGGCTGCATTCTGCACAATCTGAAGTTTCTGATCACTTTTCAAAGGTAGCCCCATGTAGAGACCATTGCAGTAGTCGAACCTCAGGGTGATGAGGGCATGAGCGACTGTGAGCAATGACTCCCTGTCCAAATAGGGCCACAACTGGTGCACCAGGCGAATCTGGGAAAACGCCCTCCTCGCCACAGCTGAGGCAGATGTTAGCTGTGGATTGAGGAGGATGCTCAAGTTGCGAACCCTCTCTGAGGGGGTCAATAATTCCCCCCCCCCCAAGGTAATGGATGGACAGATTGAATTGTCCTTGGGAGGCAAAACCCACAACCACTCCGTCTTGTCAGGGTTGAGTTTGAGTTTGTTGACACCCATCCAGACCCCAACAGCCTCCAGGCACTGGCACATCACTTCCACTGCTTCGCTGACTGGACATGGGGTGGAGATGTATAACTGGGTATCATCAGCATACTGATGATACCTCACCCTATGTCCTTGGATGATCTCACCCAGCGGTTTCATGTAGTTATTAAATAGCAGGGGGGAGAGGACTGACCCCTGAGGCACCCCACAAGGGAGAGACCTAGAGGTCGACCTCTGACCCCCCACTAACACTGACTGCGACCAACTGGAGAGGTAAGAGGAGAACCACTGGAGAACAGTGCCTCCCACTCCCAACCCCTCCAGCCGACGCAGAAGGATACCATGGTCAATGGTATCAAAAGCTGCTGAGAGGTCAAGAAGCACCAGGACAGAGGACAAGCCCCTGTCCCCGGTCCGCCAGAGATCATCCATCAGCACGACCAAAGCAGTTTCCGTGCTGTAGCCGGGCCTGAATCCTGACTGTTGAGGGCCTAGATAATTGGCTTCTTCCAAGGACTGCTGGAGTTGGAGCGCCACCACCTTCTCAACAACTTTCCCCATAAAGGGGAGGTTGGAGACTGGACGGTAGTTATTAAACACGGCTGGGTCCAGGGAGGGCTTCTTGAGGAGGGGGCGCACAAGTGCCTCCTTATAAGGAGCCAGGAAGGACCCCCTCCCCAAAGAAGCGTTGACAATCTCCTGGACCCAGCTCTGTGTCACCTCTCGGATGGCCGAAAGCAACCAAGAGGGACACAGATCCAGTAGACAGGTGACAGAACTCACAGCTCCAATGGCCTTGTCCACTTCATCAGATGTCACCAAGTCAAACTCCACCCAGACAGATGGACAAGGACGGGCCCCAGTCACCTCGACTGACTCATTGTCAGCCAACACTGCTATCCAATTGGAGTCGAGGTCCGCCCGGATCTGAGCGACTTTATCAGCGAAAAACGAGTTAAACTCCTCGGCACTGCTCTGTAAGGGCTCCCCAACTCCCCCCTGATTCAGAATAATACAGGCATAGAGAAGATGTTTCAATCCTTTGCTTGATCATTGATTTTCTTTCTTCTCTGAAGATCAACCTTTAGGAAACAGGGCTAACTCTGAGATAAACTTACAAAGTGTGATTGTGATACACAGCAATAAAATCAGTGTTCCTTTCCTAAGAAATGAGTTTTGCCTGGCACGCTAGGATCTGCTCTTTCTCAACCTGGCACCTTTCAGATGGTGAGTCCTATCCTTTACTATTGATATTCCAGTATTGGGGAACATTAGTTATTCATCCAGTCTTCTGACAAGTAGTGCTCTTTGATGTTAATATATGCTGTGTGTTTAGTGTTTCGTCTGCTTAGTGGCCCTTTTAATCGCCATTTTAATGCTGTTATTGTTTGTTTTCCTCTCAGTTTTACTGCAAGCTAATCTGTGTATATTCTAACCTCAACAAGTTCTCAATAAATACACCCCCCCCCAAAAAAAGCACAGTAAGTCAAAACAATTTGAAAGTTGCCCTTTTTGTCTAGTTGTTGTTCCTTGAAAGATAGAAAGATGGAAGAGAAAAGAGCACCCTTATATTTCACAAAGGGCTTTGTTTTTTCTGGAAACCATGTTTTTGTGAAGGAAATATGATGTAAGCCATCAAATCCATAGAAAAGTTGTAGTTTAGTGGTTTTCAAGCTCTGGTTCATGGACCAAAGGGGGGAGAAACGTTGCTGTCATGGGAGGGTGTCCATGAATGGCTGAAGAAATGTTAAGATTTACACCTTGAGTTAAGTCTTGCTGTGACCATGGCCACAAAAGGTATTTACAAGAAGTCTTGGTGAAGAAAAGGTTCAGAACCATTGCTCTAGTTTTATTTATTTATTTATTTATTCATTCATTCATTCATTCATTTATTTATTTATTTATTTATTTATTTATTTAGTCCAATACACAATGAGGGTTTTAGTGGGTATATATACATTTGACACATACAGAATATAGTTGTCGGCTATAAATAAATTAACTGCCTTGAAATGGTCCTGGGTTGGGCCTAGAGGCAAAAAGGAGCTGTGAGACGTTCCTTCAATATATACCAAGGTGATCCGACATTAAAAAAAAAAAACATATAGCCCCTCCCTGGTACAGAGCTGGAAGGGATCTGATCTGATAGCTCAACTGCTAATTCTCTGCCTTACAAGGCAGAGTCCACCAGATCGAATCCCAGTAAGGAAGGGTGTGGCTAGCTGATGAGGCCAGAACAAGGCCGAAATGGGACCATCCTAGTCTCCCTTAATTTTAAAATTCCAGCTAAAAAAACATTTGACACATACAGAATATAGTTGTCGGCTATAAATAAATTAACTGCCTTGAAATGGTCCTGGGTTGGGCCTAGAGGCAAAAAGGAACTGTGACGTTCCTTCAATATATACCAGGGTGATCCGACATAAAAAAAACCCATATAGCCCCTCCCTGGAAGGGATCTGATCTGATAGCTCAACTGCTAATTCTCTGCCTTACAAGGCAGAGTCCACCGGATCGAATCCCAGTAAGGAAGGGTGTGGCTAGCTGATGAGGCCAGAACAAGGCCGAAATGGGACCATCCCTAGTCTCCCTTAATTTTAAAATTCCAGCTAAAAAAACATTTGACATATATATATATATACATACACACACACACACACAGTAAAATATATGATGAAGGTTATAGAGGAGATACTCACAGTAAAATATATCTATGAAAGAATAGAAAAGAAGATATAGTAATAGAACATATCAATGAAAGAATAGAAGAAGAGATATAGGAATAGAAGAAAGGTATAGGAGATAGAGGAGGGCAATAGGACAGGGGACGGAAGGCACTCTACTGCACTTGTACTCTCCCCTTATTGACCTCTTAGGAATCTGGATAGGTCAACCATAGATAATCTAAGGGTAAAGTGTTGGGGGTTTGGGGCTGACACTACAGAGACCGGTAATGAGTTCCACACTTCGACTACTCGGTTATTGAAGTCATATTTTTTACAGTCAAGTTTGGAGCAGTTAATATTAAGTTTAAATCTGTTGTCTGCTCTTGTGTTGTTGTGGTTGAAGCTGAAGTAGTCGCCGACAGGCAGCATATGATCTTGTGGGCAATACTTAGATCTTGTTTAAGGCGTCTTAGTTCTAGGCTTTCTAGGCCCAGGATTGAAAGTCTAGTCTCGTAGGGTATTCTGTTTCGAGTGGAGGAGTGAAGGGCTCTTCTGATGAAGTATCTTTGGACATTTTCAAGGGTGTTGATGTCTGAGATGCGATATGGGTTCCAAACGGATGAGCTGTATTCGAGGATGTGTCTGGGAACGTTTTGTAAGCTCTGGTAAGTAGTGTGAGATTGCCATTGCAGAAGCTACATAGGATTAGGTTTACAACTCTTGAAGCCTTCTTGGCTATGTTGTGGCAGTGGGCTTTGGCACTTAAATCTTTTGTTATTAGTATACCAAGATCTTAACCGAGTGGGGATTATCTGTGATAATTTGATTATTCAGTTCGTATTTGGAGTTCGTATTTGATTATGGTTTGAGAGAACCCAACTGTTGTCTTTTAAGCATACAGTCCTTTTTGAAGTATAAAACACACCAGAGTATAAGACACCCCTTAGGTTTTGGGGAGGAAAATGGGGTGAAAAAAAATCTGCCTACCAGGTATTCATCTGGCTAGCATCTTTACTTAGTCTGGTCAGCTTCAGCAAATGATTTTATCCTCTGGTTAGGGCTTTAAAAAGCCTTCTTTGGAAAGAGCAGCAATGGAAAAAGCCTACAAGTAAGTAAGAGACTGAAGATAATTAGCATCTCATTAGGCTGAGGAAAGAAAGCTTAGAGAAAGCTACAGAGTATAAGACGCACCCAAATTTTCAGCCTCCATTAGGTGTGTCTTATACTCTGAAAAATACGGTAATTTAAAAGGTCCCACTACTTCCCTCTGAGGATATCTCTTGGAGAATTTGATGTACTTACGTGGAACGTAATTCCTGAAAAAGCTGAACATTGTTTGGTTCTCTTTTCTACTTTGGAAAATAAAAGTCAAAGTGTTTTCATTTTTATTATTAATGTGTTTTTTTTAACCCTGCTGTTCTGTTTAAGAAAAATAACAAATCTTCTGTTCAGGTCACATACGACCCGGACTGAAAACTCTTCATTTGCAGTGCTTATGTTTGGTCTTTTTGAAAGCTTTTTTCACTTGGAAAGTAGTCTGAACATTTCTGCACACAATGATATGAAAATTGAAATGAAAAAAGTAAATCTTATTGGTTTATTTTGCGGATATAATGCACGCACCCCCTGTTTTTGTGAATTTTTTTTCAATTTATGGATAGTTTTGCTTGCAAAATGCATTCTATTTTACTAAAGTTGCTATGGGATTGGTAGCTTGAACATTTCTGAACATAATGATATGAAAATTGAACTGGAAAAATTGATGCATATTGGTTTATTTTGTTGATGAAATGCACGCCCCCCCGTTTTTTTTAAATAGTCTTCACTTTATGGATAGTTTTGCTAGCAAAATACATTCTATTTTACTAAAGTTGGTGTGGGATTGGTAGCTTGAACATTTCTGAACATAATGATATGAAAATTGAACTGGAAAAATTGATGCATATTGGTTTATTTTGCACATAAAGTATGCCTCAATTATTTCAATTTATATAAAAATTATGCTGTTAATTTCAAACTTACATACTTTTTTTAGTAAAATGGATTTGTTTCATAAAATTAGTTCTCTGGCTACAATGTGGTTGATTTTCAAAAGGATATTCCAAATATTTCTAGACAAATATGTATAAACAGTGACAATAATGGCACACAGCAAGGCCGAGGGGGGGGTGGCCCTTTTGTGGCAAAAATAAACCAATAAGAACCATTTTTTTCAGTTCATTTATATTTTTCTTATATTCAGAAATGTTCAATTTAGTATATCAAACCTCTTGGGGGAAAATTCCTTAGGGATTTGTAGCCTTAAAAAATAGAAATTGACACGAAATTAAAAAAGGATGGGGGGAGGGGCTTTTTGATCAAAATAAAAATATAAGTCTCAATTTTTCCAGTTCAATTTTCATATCATTATGTTCATAAATGTTCAAACTAGTTTTCCAGTTGAAAAAGTTTTCAAAAAGATCAAATTCAAGTACCTAAAAAAATTATTTTTGGTCCGGTCACATACGAACAGAAACAGATTCAAAGTTATGATTTTTTTTTGCCCAGAAAACAATTAGCCACCACCCCAAAAATATTTTTTGATGATCAGCATTGTTAAATTGAGTAAATGAATGCCTAAGATTTTAAAGAATATTTCGGATTTGGAGCATAAAAAAATAAAAAGTGAAAATGGTTGCAAGCAGCCAAGGGGGGGGGGGGAGGCCTTATTTCTGATGTTAAAAAACCAATAAGAATCATTTTTTTCAGTTCCTTTATATTTTTCTTATATTCAGAAATGTTCAAGCTACCAATCTCACACCAACTTTAGTAAAATAGAATGCATTTTGCAAGCAAAACTATCCATAAATTGAAAAAAATTTCACAAAAACGGGGGGGGCGTGCATTATATCCGCAAAATAAACCAATAAGATTTACTTTTTTCATTTCAATTTTCATATCATTGTGTGCAGAAATGTTCAGACTACTTTCCAAGTGAAAAAAGCTTTCAAAAAGACCAAACATAAGCACTGCAAATGAAGAGTTTTCGGTCCGGGTCAGGGTGACCCGGGAACATAAGATTTGTAACTTTTTTTGCCCAGCAAAAACTAAGCCCCCCACCCCCCCAAAAAAATTCTCATAGAGAGAACCCCTGAAATGATAAATAGTCATGAAATTTCAAGTTTCAGATATGCAGGGAAAAATTTTTACAGGGACTCAAACTTGGCTTCGGGTCACATACGACCCGAACAGAACAGCAGGGTTTTAATTGACAAGTACAGAAATATACAAAGGATATAGACATAGAAAAGAAAAGGTACAGAAAAGACTTACCTGTCTGTTCTGTCGGGCTCTCTGGTAGAATCCTCCCAAAAATTCACAGGTACAAATTTCAGACACACACACACATTTGAAAATTCAAAACAATGTTCTCTATAATGAAAATTCACTTAAACTAAGCCCTCTTTTGGTATAGCAAAGAGCACTCGTCTCCAAACAAACTGGTAATTTATACAAGTCCCTTATCAGTTCTGTGATACTTAGTTTGCAGCTGTGAGGCAATTCAAAGTCCTTCTTTCACAAAGTGAAACACACTTTGCTCTGGTTTAGTTTCAAAGCAGGGAAAAAATCAGCGCACAAAAAGTCAGTCAGTAAAGCAGTCATGAAACACAACGATCAGATCATCCTCCACAATGGCCAAACCCACAGGCTGCTATTTATAGCAGCCTCACTAATTACCACAGCCTCACCCAACCACAGGTGGCCTCATTTTCTTTGATAATAATCTCTCAGTTGCTGTTGCCTATGCATCACTCTCCGCATGTGTGGCTGTATCATTAACTCTTGTTCTGAATCCAAGGAGGAGCTAGATAATTGATCTCCTTCTGAGCTGTCTGCCACACTCTCCTCCTCCCTGTCACTCATGTCTTCTTGGTCAGAGGAGCCTTCATCAGCAGATTCCACCGGGGGCAAACCAGGCCTGCAGCATGTGGATGTCTCCCCCACATCCACAGTCCTTGGGGCAGGAGCTGGGCCAGAGCTAACCACAACACCTGTCCAAGCGTTTTCCCCTGCTTCAGTTCCAACTTTATCAGGCGCGATTTCACTTTATTGCATGGCTGAGAAATTCCTATCATGAACGGCCCTCAAATAAGCAAAAAACCTGAAGTTTCCTGTTCACTTTGCCGCCTTTCCCCCCCATGCTCTGTGGTTTGTCTACAAGTTATTCTTGATATGTTCTAAGTAATGACACATCATTCGGAAACCAACGAATCGTGAATCAAAGCTGCTGGTTACTTTCATAAAAGAGACATTAAAAACCCAAAACATAAAGATCATTTTGTCTTTATTAACAGTTTAATGCATATGAGAAAGCTATTTGACATTTTTTACACCTCCAACTCTTTTCTTCATGCATTGCTGAGCAGACTGCTCCAGAGTTCATCCACAGAAATCCATTTAATAACTCAGTAGATTCTCTGTCAAGCTACAAGTTGATAGCAGTTTTTGACTCTATGAACTTAACTAGCCAAAACTCTCTATCTAAATCTTGAATTAAATTGTAAAAATACTGCTAATAATTGCCACTAGATGAAGACAAAATGTGCCCAGGTCGTTAAAAAGAATTTTGATGCTTGAAAATACCTGTAGTGGCAAAAAGATCATTGTCAGAATAGGGGGGAATTGATTGCTTTGTCTCCATCACAATTGTTGTATTGAAAGAATCCCACAGGAAAGATATTTCTCAACATGATCCTTCTAGAAATGAACTGGACAAATTCCCCTCTCATCTCATCCATAACTCATCTCATCCATAACAACAGGGGGCAGCCATTTAATCCGACCCATTGTGGTGGAATGCAGTCCAGAGTTATAGGCGGGAGGAGCCTTTTCCTCAGGAAATGAAGGGAAAACCCCACCTGACCTCCAAATGTTTTTGACTCTTAGTACAGTGGTACCTCTGCCTAAGAACGCCTCTACTCATGAACTTTTCTAGATAAGAACCGGGTGTTCAAGATTTTGTTGCCTCTTCTCCAGAACCATTTTCCACTTACAAACCAGAGCCTCCAAAACTGTAACCGGAAAAGGCAGGGAGAAGCCTCCCTGGGGCCTCTCTAGGAATCTCCTGGGAAGAAACAGGGCTGAAAAGGGCATGGAGAAGCCTCTGAGGGGCCTCTCTAGGAACCTCCTAGGAGGAAATAGGGCTGGAAAAGGCGTGGAAAAGCCTCCATGGGGCCTCTCTAGGAATCTCCTGGGAGGAAACAGGGCTGGAAAAGGTGTGGAGAAGCCTCTGGGGGGCCTTTCTAGGAACCTCCTAGGAGGAAACAGGGCTGGAAAAGGCATGGAGAAGTCTCCGTGGTGCCTCTCTAGGAATCTCCCTGGGAGGAAACAGGGCTGGAAAAGGTGTGGAGAAGCCTCCGTGGGGCCTCTCTAGGAATCTCCTGGGAGGAAACAGGGCTGGAAAAGGCAGGGAGAGGCCTCTGAGGGGCCTCTCTAGGAATCTCCTGGGAGGAAACAGGGCCAGAAAAGGCAGGGAGAAGCCTCCATGGGGTCTCTCTAGGAAACTCCTGGGAGGAAACAGGCTCTCCACCCTCCCTGTGGTTTCCCCAATCGCACGCATTATTTGCTTTTACATTGATTCCTATGGGGAAAATTGCTTCTTCTTACAAACGTTTCTACTTAAGAACCTGGTCACAGAACGAATTAAGTTTGTAAGTAGAGGTACCATTGTATTCAAGACATGTTTAGAGGCAAATCTCCCACCCAGCACTTTGCAGGATATCTGGTAATTATGCAGTTTTAATGGGGGAAGGTTTTTGTCCACAGGTGAGCAACTGAAGAACTGAAGAAGCTTCTTGGATAAGAAGCAACAGGTCTTCAAAGAAAACAAGAAAGTTCAATTGCCTCTTGAAAAATTGCCTCTTGAGTCTGCGGGGAGGGGCGGCATACAAATGCAATAAATAGATAGATAGATAGATAGATAGATAGATAGATAGATAGATAGATAGATAGATGATAGATAGATAGATAGATAGATAGATAGATAGATAGATAGATAGATAGATAGATAGATAAATAAATAAAAGCACTTTGGGATCTCCAGTGCTAGAGCACACCCACCTTTCTGAGGGCAAGCTTTTCCCTAGTTAATTGTTTTCACTGTTCACTCCAAGTCCTTGGAGAGGGGCAGCATTCAAATCTAATAAATTAAATTAAATTTGGACTTGGAGCCCTGGGGCAATATAGACCAGTGTTTCACAGCTTGCTGGCTGTGGGATTCTGGGAGTTGATGCTCACCCATCTTAAAGTTGCCAAGGTTAAGAAATACTGTGATAGACCATGAGGCTCAAAAGCAACCCTCACCACAGATCAAACCTAGAAATAGTTGGCAAAAAGGATCATCATTCGAGTGGGAGGAAAGAAAAGACGTGGACCTAGCAGGGCATCCCAGATCACATATATAACAAGGACCCTATCGGAAGAACTCGAACTAATCAGTTTCCTAATTACTGAAGTCTGGAACACCAAAACAACAAAGTGATGTTGTGCCCCCAGAAGTTGATTGCAACCATTTGATGCACAACAGAAAATTACAAGGTGTTCTCAGCCTCATTTTGTGACTTCCTTTTTTCTTTTCTTTTTTTGGAAGGAGTAGATTTTGCCCCTTCATCAGTTTTATCAGTTGCAGCTCATTTACTTTGTCCCATAGAGCATAATGGTGCCTTGGGGAAATGAATCTTCTCTCATCCACATCTGCATTAATGGCCCTATCTGCATTGTCTAGGCCTCCATACCGCTCCTTGGTCACAAGGCAGCCAAATGCTGTTGAGACACAGGCAAAATGTAACCCTGGAATTTCCATATACTGATATGAATGAATGAATGAATGAATGAATGAATGAATGAATGAATGAATGAATGAATGATGCCTTTTTAAAAAAGCATATACAGTGATACCTTGTCTTACAAACTTAATTGGTTCCAGGACGAGGTTCTTAAGGTGAAAAGTTTGTAAGACGAAACAATGTTTGTTTATTTATTTATTTACTTTATTATTTAGATTTGTATGCTGCCCCTCTCCGCAGACTCCCATAGGAATCAATGAAAAAGTGATTAATGCGTGCAAGCCCAAAATTCACCCCTTTTGCCAGCCAAAGCGCCCATTTTTGCGCTGCTGGGATTCCCCTGAGGTTCCCCTCCATAGGAAACCCCACCTCTGGACTTCTGTGTTTTTGTAATGCTGCAGGGGAATCCCAGCAGGAGAATCCCAGCATCGCAAAAACAAATGCTTCACTGGCAACGGAAGTCTGGAGGTGGGGTTTCCCATGGAGAGGAGCCTCAGGGGAATCCCAGCATCGCAAAAACAAGTGCTTCGCTGGCAACGGAAGTCCAGAGGTGGGGTTTCCCATGGAGAGGAGCCTCAGGGGAATCCCAGCATCGCAAAAACAAGTGCTTCGCTGGCAACGGAAGTCCGGAGGTGGGGTTTCCCATGGAGAGGAGCCTCAGGGGAATCCCAGCATCGCAAAAACAAGTGCTTCGCTGGCAACGGAAGTCCGGAGGTGGGGTTTCCCATGGAGAGGAGCCTCAGGGGAATCCCAGCATCGCAAAAACAAGTGCTTCGCTGGCAACGGAAGTCCGGAGGTGGGGTTTCCCATGGAGAGGACCCTCAGGGGAATCCCAGCAGCGCAAAAATGGGTGCTTCGCTGGCAACGGAAGTCTGGAGGCGGGGCATCCCAGTGGCGACGGTGAGTTTGTAAGGTGAAAATAGTTTGTAAGAAGAGGCAAAAAAATCTTAAACCCCGGGTTTGTATCTCGAAAAGTTTGTATGACGAGGCGTTTGTAAGATGAGGTATCACTGTATTAAAGACAGTAACAAAGGACAGCTTTCTGGAATATTTCTTTACGTTGCTTGGAATGCAAGATCAATTACAAAACAATAACAATAATTGTACTTTTAGGCCTATAATATTCTTAACAGGTCGAATACTCACTTATATTATTGTTGGTTCATGCAGCACAGATACTGTAGTTTATAGGGCTGTGTTTTTTAAAATGTTTATGATTTACGGTATGTATTGCAATTGTTGTGTCCAGTAAACAGTTAGGTTTGGTTACCCGCCCCTTATTCCTTGGGCGGGAAAATACACAACATAACAGTAATTATATATTTAGGAAGAGGTTCTGATCTTTAAAAGTAATTTATATATATCTGAAGTAAGCAAACACAAATGAAGAATATGTGAACGGATGGTTACTTTCTATTTCTCCCTTTGAATAGAAAGACAGTTCTTTTCCCCAAATTAATGCCTATGAATTGAACTTCAAAATTAGCAAACTGCTTGAATAGTCTCCTTTTTTTCCTCGGGTGCCAAAAGTGTGTGTTTGCTATCACGCATGCCCGAGTGCCCACACCCATAATTCAATGCCTGGGGACAGCTAAAATGCCCTCCCTAGCCTCCCCATACTCCGGAGTCCCTCTGGAGGCCTGAAACATCCCATTTCCCAAACTCTGGTAGGCCCAGTAGGGCCGTTTTTTACCCTCCCCATGCTCCATAGGCAAAACAATGCCCTTCCCCATACCCCTGGAGACTCTCTGGAAGTAATATTTGCCAGTTCTCTGAACATTTCCGCGACTGGTTCTCCAGAGCCTGCTGGATTTCACCCCTGATCCTTTCTCCTTTCTTTCCAATTTGGTTCTTCTTCCCCCACCCCCCACCCCTTGACTTTCCATACACAGGGAAATCAGATCTGAGAGACAATATTCCAAAAGACCAGTTGAAGGCAGGAAAGAGCTTTCTAGTATCTTTTTGCTGCCATCTAGAAGTTCTTTACATGTTCTGCAGCACAAATCTGGTAGTTCTACCATTTGAATTAACTCTTCCCTCACCTGTACTGTAACCTGTTTTTGTTTGGTTTTAGCGTAGGTGGACTGGTGGGTTTCAACCAGTGATGGGCTCCTATGGATACGCAATACCAGTAGCAAAATTTTGATATTTTTTTTTTCCCCTTCTGGGCTCTAGGAATGTTTTTCCTATTGCAGTAAATGAGTTTGAATGTGTATAATTTTAGAAGAGCTGTGTGTGTATATATATATATACACTTAATGTAGTAGATAATCAGGGGTAGGCTACTGCCCAGGTGGTGGAGAACACAGCGGGGTAGCGAAAATGGAGCTCCAGAGCACCCAATTTGCCCTGAAAGATGTTGAAACAAAATGCATAAGACACGCCCACAGTGTGGTAGTAAAAATTTTGGTAGCCCATCATTGGTTTCAACTGAGAATAACTTGTACTGGCAGAGGGAATGGTTGCTATATGCAGATGGATAATTAGTTTTGTAAATAGGATAGCTTGTTTTGTAGCACATTAAATTAATTGGTTTCATATACACATACAATTTAATGTTACTTGTAGCAAGTGTGCATACACACATGTGCATGCACATCTACAGATGTATCACAAGCCGATAAGTAGTGATGGGCAAACCGAACCCGCCCAATTTGGGTCCGTATCGAATTTTGTGGTGTTCAGTATGCCGAACACAAAGCCAAAATTTTTCGAAACTTCGGGCAAAGTTCGGGGTTGCGTTTGGCGTTCGGAGCTTTGATGTCACCGGCAAGTTGCTAATATGTTTATTTTTATGTGAAAGGATTGCCCTTTGAAGGAGCTGGAAAATCCCTCTCACAAAGAGATTCCGGGGGTAGAGCCTTGATGTCACCGGCAGGTTGCTAAGGATGCCAAGGTGATCACTTCCTGAATTCAATGGAATCCAGGAAGTGATCACCTTGGCGTCCTTAGCAACCTGCCGGTATACGTGATGTCAAAGTTCCACCCCTGGAATCTCTTGGTGGGATTCCCCGTTCGGGTTCGGGTTCGGGTTCGGCCGAATTTTGCGTAAAGTTCATCCGAACTTGCCGAACCCGAACACCGTTGGGTTCACCCATCACTACCCATAAGTATTAGGTTTGGGGATCTCCAGCATTGGTTTCATCTGGAATTGACAACCCTTGGTTGACAAGTTAGAGAAATATATTACAAAATACTTTTGTCTGTATTTATTCTTCTTCTTTTATTTTTTTTATTTTTTTTTGGCAGAAAGATTGTCTTGAATTCTCTCAGATAACAACAGCCTATCAAGCATATATTAAATAGTTAAGTAAATCCATTTATCCAGCCAGCCATAAAGAGACACTAAAAAGCAAGTGTCATTTCAACAGTATTTTAAGCCAATATCCTTCTATCAAGGAAGCAATCTTTATTAAGCCAATATAGCAAAGTGGACTATAAATTAACACATATTTACATGCGCACATACTGTGCGCACAAACACACACACACACATTATAGATTACCTTTTCTAAAATCCAAATGGCTTTATGTACATCTACTTACTAATATGTTTATTATTTTAAACTATTTCTCATGATTCCTATTGTGGTAAGACACAGGGGTGGGTTCCAATTTACCTCACTGCTGGTTCCGTGTCGCATGGACTGTGCAGTAACAAAAAAAGCCCCAAAAGCCCGAACAATCCCCCCTCAGCTGAAAAAAAGATGGTGACCGCATACACAGTGCCAGAACTCAGCTTCTGCGCATGCTCAGAAGGAGAAAAAAGGAGACTTTGTTTTAAAAAATTTAAAAATTCAAATTAAAAAAAAATTAAAAAAAAGACTGGCATGCATTTATCAATAACAATAGCACTTAGACTTACCGTATATACCACTTCACAGTGCTTTTCAGCTCTTTCTAGAGTCAGCCTATCGCCCCCAACAATTTGGGTTCTCATTTTACAGACCGCAGAGGGATGGAATTTTGAATCAACTTTGAGCCAGACATTTATGACCCTTGTAAAGTCCCGAGGTCATGTGATCACGTTCTATAGAAACATAGAAACATAGAAACATAGAAGTCTGACGGCAGAAAAAGACCTCATGGTCCATCTAGTCTGCCCTTATACTATTTTCTGTATTTTATCTTAGGATGGATATATGTTTATCCCAGGCATGTTTAAATTCAGTTACTGTGGATTTATCTACCACGTCTGCTGGAAGTTTGTTCCAAGGATCTACTACTCTTTCAGTAAAATAATATTTTTTCATGTTGCTTTTGATCTTTGCCCCAACTAACTTCAGATTGTGTCCCCTTGTTCTTGTGTTCACTTTCCTATTAAAAACACTTCCCTCCTGGACCTTATTTAACCCTTTAATATATTTAAATGTTTCGATCATGTCCCCCCTTTTCCTTCTGTCCTCCAGACTATACAGATTGAGTTCATTAAGTCTTTCCTGATACGTTTTATGCTTAAGACCTTCCACCATTCTTGTAGCCCGTGTTTGGACCCCTTCAATTTTGTCAATATCTTTTTGTAGGTGAGGACTCCAGAACTGAACACAGTATTCCAAATGCGGTCTCACCAGCATTCTATATAGCGGGATCATAATCTCCCTCTTCCTGTTTGTTATACCTCTAGCTATGCAGCCAAGCATCCTACTTGCTTTCCCTACCGCCTGACTGCACTAATTGGCCAAGTGTGATTGGACACACAAGGAATTTGTCTTGGTGCATATGCTCTCAGTGTACATAAAATAAAATATACATTTGTCAAGAATCATGTGGTACAGCACTTAATGATTGTCATAGGGGTCAAATAAGCAATGAAGAAGCAATAGTAATAAAAATCAATGGAGAAGCCAGATTTATACTAATAATAATCATGTTATTAAATTAATAAAGGGGCAAAAGGTAACGGCTGTCTTGGGCCATAAGTTGGTCTTAAGTTGAGGGCTACCTACGTTAAGGAGAAAATCAAGCTCCTTCTTCCCTTCCCCCCTGAAGATAAGGAAAAATACAAGCTGCCTTGCAAGATTCTGTTAATACAGACTATCTCAATAAAGATATTGAGATAAAGTTTCATTCAAGTCTTTTTCTCGAGGCTGTTTCCTGATCTGGATAGCCTTGAAGGGTTAATGGAAGGTAATATTCTAGCAAACCCTGTGAAGTATATTATCCCAGCAAATATCCTGAGGGTATTCCTGGTCAGCAAACGCTTCAGAGTAGCATGCTAACAAATTTGCATTTGAAGGCTTTTCCCCTAGCTGGGCTGAATAAAATGCTAGCAGAAACTAGAAGGTCGGAACAGAGATATGTGGCGGGAAGTTTCTTCAATGGAAACACCAGTACAGGAGGAATTCATTAGAACAGAAGTTTTAATACTCTCTGAAATAAAAATCAGTCGTAATGAAGTCTTATCTTATTACCTCAAACAAGAGAGAGGAGGTGTTAGAGAAGTTCTGAGGCTGACAGGGGGTCTAAAATTTTGGAAAGAAGTCTGACATCACTGCTAGAATCTTGGACAACCCACGATAATGTGTGCAGCCCAACAGATAGAACAATGTCAGCCTTATGTGATTAAAGCAATACAATGCGACTCATCCTATATGTCTCGAATGGATTGATTGGATATTTATATATTCAAGATATAACAATAACAATAACAATAGCAATAACAATAACAATAATAACAACAACAACAGCAGCAATAACAACAACAGCAGCAATAACAATAACAATAACAATAACAATAACAATAACAATAACAATAACAATAACAATAACAATAACAATAACAATAACAATAACAATAACAATAACAATAACAATAACAATAACAATAACAATAACAATAACAATAACAATAACAATAACAATAACAATAACAATAACAATAACAATAACAATAACAATAACAATAACAATAACAATAACAATAACTTATTAGATTTTTATGCCGCCCCTCTCCGTAGCAAACTATAAGATGGATTCCAGCATGTATTTGCTGCAAGGCTCACAGTCTTCTTCAGATCATTTCCCATAAGTCCTTCTCAATGCTTAAAGCACAGAAATTGTTTAACAAAAGTGTTATTTCGGCTATTTTGCTAGCATTTTCCTAGTCCCCCCCCCCTCCTAGGCCAGCTTTCACTCACTGAAGTATACAGGATAAGCTTCCTTTTTTTTCTCAATAGATTGTCTAGTTTCATAATTTTTTTACAGGAATCCCTTTTACCATATGTCTCAGTTTTAAATGTGTCTTGGGACTTTATTCACATAACCACCTAACAAATTATTAGAAAAAACCCACCACTTTGCATTTTCTGGGATGTGATATCCTATTAGGCAAAGTATCGTTTTGTGTCTTTATAACTTACACAATTACTGTTCTTGATTAACAGCTAAAACTGATGACTTGGCCTTTCACAAAGCCGTAAGCAAAGTCAACCAAGCAGAAAATATAAGAGAAGGGAAAACAATTAAAAGTTATTTTGGTTGTTATGTTGCAGTTGATTGTTGTATTTACATATCTCTCTCCACAAAACAAAACAAATGTGAAAATCTTCATTGCGAATAAAGCGCTTTTTTAAATAAATGCCATTCTTTCACAACATCATTAGAATTCACACAATTTACTTCATTCATTTTGGATTAGCTGAAAAAAATCACATGATGTACGAAAGGACGAATTAGATTTGTGACAGGCATAAAAATTGTATCGCCTAATATAAATGTTTCTGAGCTTCACAATTGTAAAACTAATAGTGCAAATAAAGAGTAGCAGTCGGTGTTTAGCCTGAAGGGATGCGTACCCATGTGGAATCACTCCAGCAAGGGCAAAAGTTATGAAATGTGCTATGTGGTTTCGCAAATCCACAACCGGAATATTCAAAACATACCATAGAAATGATTAATCACTTCAACCAAAGGGCAGTGAGCGTTTTGCAAATGCTATTACAAAGTACCAGTGTTCTAAAAACACTTAATTCTGCTGAGGGTTATAAATTGGTGCTCACATTTAATGGGATTTAAAGAACCAAGTTACTTCTCATTTAAATTTTTATTGATTATATTGCAAAGGTAGTATAACAGAAACAAACTGAAAATCATCCCAGCATCAGCCTGCATGTCTTGAAAAATAAATGCATGGCAAGAGAGCCAATTGCTCCTACCAACAGGGTATTAATTGGCCTTGGAGCTCAATCAAAAATATTTGATTTTATCTGCAGCTGTTTACATGGCTGGTTGATAGCATGATGGATGCAACTCGTTTTTTTTAAGAATAAGAGGCAACGATTATTGTTGTTCTCCATTCTGAAAGCTTTTGGGAATCACCTCTCTAATATTCATGAAACCCTGGTATAAAAGTCAAGTGAGGAGAATTTATGTGAATTAGAGATTTAGGATTCAAAGAATTCCAAAGATTCAAAAGTTTTGGTTTGAGCTAGTATCTGCGGATCTAAATCAAACTCAGATTAAAATATATGAAGAAAAACTGCAGGAACTGAATACGGCAAATCTAGTGAAAAGAAGGATCAGGGGTGATATGATAGCAGTCATCCAATATTTGAGGGCCTGCCACAAAAAAGAAGAGTCATCATTCATCAACTTCTTTTCCAGCACCAGAAGGCAAGACAAGAAACATTGGGTGGAAATTAATCAAGGAGAGTAGCAACTTAGAATTAAAGAGAAATTTTGACAGTGAGAACAATTAACCAGTGGACTAGCTTGACTTCAGAAGTTGTGGGAGTCCCATCACTGGAGACTGGGCAGTCATTTGTTTGGAATGGTGTAAGGTCTCCTTGTGAGCAGAGGTTGGACTAGAAGACCTCCAGGGTCCCTTCACTTTGTTACTCTTATTCTCCACAGGATGAAACAGGGAAGCATCCAACCACTTGCAACTACTTGTGGCCAGAATGGGGGTGAAAATACCAGAAAGACAAGGCCCTCTTTAAGAGGAGATAAACTCCACCAAATTTCAGTCCATTCTTTCAAATGTTTCACTGCAATGCATATGTGCATTTATAAAACAGACACAGCAGATGGGAGGAAAAGACAGCACAGTCATTTCCTAATTATGCAGCAAGCAGCAGGTTCCAGTCTAAAAATGGTCGGACAGAGGTGGGCAACCAATCTGAAAGTGGATCCAAACCAATCCCGCCCCTCAATCCTGAACCCCTTCTGGTGTAGTGTTTAAGAAGCCAGCTGGTTGGCTTTGAGTCAGCCATTCTCTCTCGGCCAATCCCCCTCAGAGGGCTGTTTTTGGAAAATTGAAGAAGAAGGCAATATATATGCTACCCTGAGATGTGCAAAATAAAGGCTGGGTAAATATATATATATTTTAAATGCCATCGAATTTGGTTGCATGATAGGCTGAATATTGGCACAATTGTTTTCCACCATTTTGAAATCAGAAATGTTAGTGTTAGTGACTGTTAATGATATTGAAGAGAAGAAATGATCTGATGTGGAGAATTCATACATTCAAAATTATACTTATGAAAAAGCTTTGTCGAGTTTCAATTGAAGAGAATTAATTTAATTTAATTTAATTTATTTGATTTCTATGCCACCCAATCCCTTAGGACTCAGGGCGGCTTACAACAATAAAAAATAATACAATAGTATAATAATAAAAAGAAGTCGAACATCAACAGTAGATCAAAACCCCATTATAACCCCAAGAAACCCATGATAAAAACTCCAAAAGTCCATTATAAAAACTCCAAAAACCAATCTAACAAACATACATACCAGCCAAACATAATTCAGGCACATCTGATGTTCGCGGCCCCCAGGCCTGTCAAGAAAGCCAAGTCTTAATAGCTTTTCGAAAATCCAGTAGAGTGGGAGCAGTGCGAACATCGGAGGGGAGGGGAGTTGGTTCCATAGAGCCGGGGCAGCAACAGAAAAGGCCCTCCCTGTTACTAAGACATTCCGGTTCAACCAGCACATCTACCTATCTGCCTTATATTCTGGGTCGTTCCACGCACGACACGTTTGGGGACATGACTAGTTATTCATAATTACTCATGAATATCCTGTTCCAACTGTTGTCCCATGATGTAGTCCCTCCCGAGAAACCTCTATCCTTCAGCGTAAAGCATGGCAGTCCCGCTTTTCACATCCATGTATTGTAACTCCTCCCACAGTACCTTTTACGAGACCACTGGTTACTCCTTCAGGTTCATCTCGATGGCCCGGAACCATCCCTCATTACTAGCTTTTCAGGACCCCTTCATCACACCCCTTATATGGTACATATCACCTCATGTTCTGATCACGTATGCTCGCTCCACCCCTGGGAGCTCTTATTTTTATCACAGCTTTCATCTGGCACCCCCTTGCCCGCGGCTTCCTCTTGGACGTGTATATATCTCAAGTGCATACTGAGCATACCGATTGGCCCGGCATATATCCCCCATGGGTTACGTTTGCCAACCTACATTGTTTACTCGACAGGACCTGGAGGAGGCCGATTCTGTGCAATCTAATAGGCCTCTAAGAGGTATGTGGCAGGAGACGGGCGCATAAATAGTCAGTAATATGCACTTGAGTGAGAGAGAAGGCAGGGAAATATTTTTATTGGATATCTCGAAAAGGATGAGCCAATGAGTTATTGGTTGAATATTGTTGTGGATAGCTCTGGCCCAGCTCCTGCCGCAAGGACTGTGGATGTGGGGGAGACATCCACATGCTGCAGGCCTGTTTTGCCCCTGGTGGAATTTGCTGATGAAGGCTCCTCTGACCAAGAAGACATGAGTGACAGGGAGGAGGAGAGTGTGGCAGACAGCTCAGAAGGAGATCAATTATCTAGCTCCTCCGTGGATTAAGAACAAGAGTTAATGATACAGCCATGCATGCGGAGAGCGATGCATAGGCAGCAACAACTGAGAGATTATTATCAAAGAAAATGAGGCCACCTGTGGTTGGGTGGAGCTGTGGTAATTAGTGAGGCTGCTATAAATAGCAGCCTGTGGGTTTGGCCGTTGTGGAGGATTATCTGATTGTTGTGTTTCGTGCCTGCTTTGCTGACTTTGACCTTTGTGTGCTGATTTTCCCCCGCTTTGAAACTAAACCAGAGCAAAGTGTGTTTCACTTTGTGAAAGAAGAAGGACTGTGAATTACCTCACAGCTGCAAGCTAAGTATCACAGAACTGATAAGGGACTTGTACAAATTACCAGTTTATTTGGAGATGAGTGCTCTTTGCTATACCAAAAGAGGGCTTAGTTTAAGTGAATTTTCATTATAAAGAACATTGTTTTGAATTTTCAAACGTGTGTGTGTCTGAAATTTGTACCTGTGAATTTTTGGGAGGAGTCTACCAGAGAGCCCGACAGAACAGATATTACCTCATGTTCTGATCACGTATTCTCGCTCCACCCCTGGGAGCTCTTATTTTTATCATAGCTTTCATCTGGCACCCCCTTGCCCGCGGCTTCCTCTTGGACGTGTATATATCTCAAGTGCATACTGAGCATACTGATTGGCCCAGCATATATCCCCCATGGGTTACATTGCCAACCTACATTGTTTACTCGACAGGACCTGGAGGAGGCCAATTCTGTGCGATCTAATAGGCCTCTAAGAGGTATGTGGCAGGAGACGGTTCTGTAAATAGTCAGGAATATGCACTTGAATGAGAGAGAGAGAGAGAAGGCAGGGAAATATTTTTATTAGATATCTCTAAAAGGATGAGCCAATGAGTTACTGGTTGAATAGTAACTTACAAGGGCTTCAGGCTGGCCATCTCAAACTTTCCTGTCTTGGAAGTGAATTCTAATGCCTCAAACAATAGTTTTGTTCTTTTCTTGAGTAAAAGATTGAATGCAGTTTATTCTGACTAGAATGTAAATAACAAACTTTTCCTGAAAAGTTGTATTTACTTTTCCTGAAAAGCTGGATTAGAAATGGCAGTGAAAATGGCAGTGATCTCAGGCTACCAAGGAAAAGCGTTTTTACCATTCCTGCCATGCTTAATCAAATTTGGGCTGGATTGACAAGCTAAATTTCCACTGAGTATTCAACATGTTTAGGATGATCAACAGGCTGTGCAGTGTCAGCTTAAGTGTATTTCATGGCAATGTTTTGTTTTAAATTCCATCAGTTTGCCTCCTGGCCTCCTCCTCCCAAAGTCAGCCAGAAATTTAGACTGGATTTCGCATTTTTATCCACCTATTGATTTTTCCCCAAGGAACTGGGATAACAGGCAGACGTTGTGGTTTGGTGGTGTTAAAGGTATCACTGCAAAACATAAGCTGTTCCAAGTGAAGCTGCCTTTTGCAATTGACTGATGATGATTTTGTCAATGCCAATGGTGCTCAAATGGTGTCTTCAGATAGTACTATTACTTTTGATACTATTATGGCTTTCTTTTGTCACTGTTGTACTACTCCAATGTGAAGGTTTTTGTATTTTCTGATTTCCTCCCATTCTTTCTCTTCAATTCTGCTGTCTCTGGATATTATCATGTCCATTATCCAGACTGTTCTGTTTTTCTTATTGGTAATTGTTAAATCTGGAGTGTTATGTGGCAAACCCTTGTATGTTCGAATTCTCAAAGCACTTTAGCTAGTTCATTTTCTATTACTTTGTCTACTTTGTGGTCTCACCGGTTCTTGCTTGGAAGCAAATGATATTTCTTGCAGATATTTTAATGCACCATTCTTGCTCATTTGTCAGACTGCTGTTTGTAGTGAGCCAGTATAATCTTACAGGAGATAGCAAAGTGGCCCACCGTTGCTTCAGCTTCTTTGCAGAAGCGACATTTCCTATCTGCTGCTTATCCATTCTGGTTTTGTATGCCTTTGTCCTTAAAGCTTAGTCTTGTGCAGTCAAAATTAGCCCCTCTGTGTCTCCCCGCCCCCCCAAAATTTCCTGCTCTTAACCATTGCCAAGTCTTGTTATCTATTTTTCCTTTTAGCCTGTTTATGTATTGGTCACGTAATGCTTTGTCTTGCCATGTCTCTTTTCTATTCTTTATTTGTGTTTCTCTTTTAGTCCAGTTTCATCTCTCCAGTACAGGGGTTCCTCTACTCAAGAACTTAATTCGTTCTGTGACCAGGTTCTTAAGTAGAAAAGTTTGTAAGTAGAAGCAATTTTCCCATAGGAATCAATATAAAAGCAAATAATGCGTGCAAACCCATTAGAAAAGAAATGAAAGCTCAGAATTTGGGTGGGAGGGGGAGGAGGAAGAGGAGGAGGAGGAAGACAGTCGCTGCCAAAGGAGTAAGTTGAGGTGAAGGGGATAAAAAAAATCCAAAACTTTAAGGCTTAAAAAAAAAGAGGGACTCTGAGGCGCCGAGGCTGCCTTCCATACACTGAGTCAGAGAGAGAAACATAACAATAATAATAATTTATTAGATTTGTATGCCGCCCCTCTCTGAAAACCCTGGGGGAATGTCAGGAAACTGCCCAGGCCTTCGTGCCACTCTCAAATTTCCTGGGAAATTTTTCTGAGCTCAGATTCTTAAGTAGAAAATGGTTCTTAGGAAGAGGCAAAAAATCTTGAACACCCAGTTCTTATCTAGAAAAGTTCTTAAGTAGCGGCATTCTTATGTAGAGGTACCACTGTATTCAGTAACTCTAATGCTCAGGTATTACACCAAACAAGTTCTTTGTGAATTTGTGTAGGCCTCTCTGAAAGCATTTAATAGTTACAGAACATTGCTATCTTTTTTTAACCAGAAATGACCTTAGCCAGTAATCTCCACAATCTTGGTTACAACAATAGCATGATGTTAAGTTGCAAACATAGGCTGATCACGTCAGGCAATCCGCTTTTTTTTAGCATAATGGAAATAGACTTTCCATTGATCTAGTACCCTGTGTCCCCAAAAATAAGACGTACCCCGAAAGTAAGGCATGTCAGAGGTTTTGCAGAATTTGCTAATATAAGGCACCCCCGAAAATAAGGCATAGTCAAGTTTACATACGGTACCATTCAAAGCTGTTCATAGCGGTACCGTAATAAAGTGGTGTCCCCTGCTGGCCCCTTCCATCGCTTTGTACCGTCCAGTACAGCAGACACAGTCTGCTGCTGTCTCACCGCCATTACAGTCTCCACTACAGTGCATAGACTGTAGTTCCTCTGGTGGCCGGAAGCTGCAATAGCGGGAGTATACTGTTGTACCATATAAGTGTCGTCGTTTGTGTGGGTGGGTGCCATACTGACAGGTACCGTACCGAAATCAGTGTACCGTACGGTACACTTTCTTTGGTGTTGTCAGCTTTTCTGCCTGTGAATTTGTCTTATTTGAGAAATATAAGACACCCCCCGAAAATAAGACGTAGCACAACTTTTGAAGCAAAAATTAATATAAGACAGTGTCTTATTTTCAGGAAAATACGGTAGTTAGAAACTCCTTTCATGTTAGAGCTCATGCCGATTCTCTCAATTGTAATAAACGTGCTACTATTTTTATGTTGTAAGTTGATTTTTAACATTTGGAAAGCAATGCGCAGTATCTGTGAACTCCTCCCATCAACGAGAGAGTTCTAATCTGCCCATTGATTGAAGATATTCCTCCTGGTGCCCCCATCAAATCTACGATAGAGTTGGGGAATCCTCTGGAAGCTGCAGAATAGAGAATTGGCAAAGTCTGATTTTCCTTTACTCCAGGAGAGACGTTTTGATTCAAGAGAATGAACTTGAGGCAAACACATTTTGACTTTGCTCAACAACTTCTTCCTTTTCCTCTTCCTCTTTTTCCTCCTCCAACTCTTCCTCCTCCTCCTCCACCTCCTTCTCATCCTCTTTTACCACTTCAAGAGTTGAGTGAGATACAAAGTTCTCCTTCTTGCATTTCTTGTGACCGCAACCATTGTTATTTGATAGAAACATAGAAACATAGAAGACTGACGGCAGAAAAAGACCTCATGATCCATCTTGTCTGCCCTTATACTATTTTCTGTATTTTATTTTATAATGGATAGACCCCGTAGAGCCCCATGGTTCAACGAGGAGCTCCGGGAGTTGAAACGCCAAAAGAGACGTCTAGAGAAGCGATGGAGGAAGAGTAGGTCTGAATCCGATCGAACACTTGTAAGAGCTCATATTAAGACTTACAAAGTGGCGCTCAAGGCGGCAAGATGCGCGTACCATGCCGCCTTGATTGCATCAGCGGAATCCCGCCCGGCCGCTCTGTTTAGGGTGACCCGCTCCCTTCTTAACCAGGGGGGAGTTGGGGAGCCCTTGCAGAGTAGTGCCGAGGATTTTAACACGTTTTTCGCTGATAAAGTCGCTCAGATCCGGGCCAACCTCGACTCCAATTGTAAGACAGAGTCGACTGACAATGAGTCAGTCAAGGTGACTGGGGCACGTACTTGTCCACCTGTCTGGGAAGAGTTTGATCTGGTGACACCTGATGAAGTGGACAAGGCCATTGGAGCTGTGAGTTCCGTCACCTGTTTACTGGATCCGTGTCCCTCCTGGTTGGTTTCGGCCAGCAGGGAGGTGACACGGAGCTGGGCCCAGGAGATTACCAACGCTTCCTTGGGGAGGGGAGTTTTTCCATCACTCTATAAAGAAGCGCTCGTGCGCCCCCTCCTCAAGAAGCCCTCCCTGGACCCAGCCATCCTTAATAACTATCGTCCAGTCTCCAACCTTCCCTTTATGGGGAAGGTTGTTGAGAAGGTGGTGGCACTCCAGCTCCAGCGGTCCTTGGAAGAAGCCGATTATCTAGGTCCCCAACAGTCGGGTTTCAGGCCCGGTTACAGCACGGAAGCCGTTTTGGTCGCGTTGATGGATGATCTCTGGCGGGTCCGGGACAGGGGTTTATCCTCTGTCCTGGTGCTCCTTGACCTCTCAGTGGCTTTCAATACCATCGACCATGGTATCCTTCTGCACCGGCTGGAGGGGTTGGGGGTGGGAGGCAATGTTCTCCAGTGGTTCTCCTCCTACCTCTCTGGCCGGTCGCAGTCGGTGTTACTGGGGGGGTCAGAGGTCGGCTCCTAGGTTTCCCCCTTGTGGGGTGCCTCAGGGGTCAGTCCTCTCCCCCCTGCTATTCAACATCTACATCAAACCGCTGGGCGAGATCATCCAAGGACATGGGGTGAGGTATCATCAATATGCGGATGATACCCAGCTTTACATCTCCACCCCATGCCCAGTCAACGAAGCGGTGGAAGTGATGTGCCGGTGCCTGGAGGCTGTTGGGGCCTGGATGGGTGTCACCAGACTCAAGCTCAACCCGGATAAGACGGAGTGGCTGTGGGTTTTGCCTCCCAAGGACAATTCCATCTGTCCATCCATTACCCTGGGGGGGGGATTATTGACCCCCTCAGAGAGGGTCCGCAACTTGGGCATCCTCCTCAATCCACAGCTCACATTAGAAAACCATCTCTCAGCTGTGGCAAGGGGGGCGTTTGCCCAGGTTCGCCTGGTGCACCAGTTGCGGCCCTATCTGGACCGGGACTCATTGCTCACAGTCACTCATGCCCTCATCACCTCGAGGTTCGACTACTGTAATGCTCTCTACATGGGGCTACCTTTGAAAAGTGTTCGGAAACTTCAGATCGTGCAGAATGCAGCTGCGAGAGCAGTCATGGGCTTACCCAGGTATGCCCATGTTTCACCATCACTCTGCAGTCTGCATTGGCTGCCGATCAGTTTCCGGTCACAATTCAAAGTGTTGGTTTGACCTTTAAAGCCCTTCATGGCATCGGACCAGAATATCTCCGAGACCGCCTTCTGCCGCATGAATCCCAGCGACCGATTAGGTCCCACAGAGTGGGCCTCCTCCGGGTCCCATCAACTAAACAATGTCGGTTGGCGGGCCCCAGGGGGAGAGCCTTCTCTGTGGCGACACTGACTCTCTGGAACCAACTCCCCCCGGAGATCAGAACTGCCCCTACTCTTCCTGCCTTCCATAAACTTCTCAAAACCCACCTTTGCCATCAGGCATGGGGAAACTAAACATCTCCCCCTGGGCCCGCTGAATTTATACATGGTATGCTTGTGTGTGTGTATGTTAGTATAGGGTTTTTTTAAAAACTTTTAATATTTTAATTAATTGGATTATGTATTGGATTGTTTTTTCACTTGTTGTGACCCGCCCCGAGTCTTCGGAGAGGGGCGGCATACAAATCCAAATAATAAATAAATAAATAAATAAATGTTTATCCCAGGCATGTTTAAATTCAGTTACTGTGGATTTACCAACCACGTCTGCTGGAAGTTTGTTCCAAGGATCTACTACTCTTTCAGTAAAATAATATTTTCTCATGTTGCTTTTGATCTTTCCCCCAACAAACTTCAGATTGTGTCCCCTTGTTCTTGTGTTCACTTTCCTATTAAAAACACTTTCCTCCTGGACCTTATCTTTAACATATTTAAATGTTTCGATCATGTCCCCCCTTTTCCTTCTGTCCTCCAGACTATACAGATTGAGTTCATTAAGTCTTTCCTGATACGTTTTATGCTTAAGACCTTCCACCATTCTTGTAGCCCTTCTTTGGACCCGTTCAATTTTGTCAATATCTTTCTGTAAGTGAGGTCTCCAGAACTGAACACAGTATTTCAAATGTGGTCTCACCAGCACTCTATATAGCGGGATCATAATCTCCCTCTTCCTACTTGTTATACCTCTAGCTATGCAGCCAAGCATCCTACTTGCTTTCTCTACTGCCTGACTGCACTGTTCACCCATTTTGAGACACTACCCCTAAATCCTTCTCTTCTGAAGTTTTTGCTAACACAGAACTGCCAATACAATACTCAGATAGAGGATTCCTTTTCCCCAAATGCATTATTTTACATTTGGAAAAAATTAAACTGCAGTTTCCATTGCTTTGACCATTTATCTAGTAAAGCTAAATCTTTTACCATATTACAGACGCCTCCAGGAATATCAACCCTATATGATGCTGTTGTGAAAGGCATTCTATGAACATCAAAAGCGACAGCTTAGCCCTGACTATAATGGATCATCATCATATTGCTTCTTTTCTTAGTGGGCAAAGCTTGACATCTCCTAGAATAGTGATGGTAAACCTTTTTGGCACCGTGCCCAAACCAAAATGAACACATACTGGAGTGCCGGAAACCTAAGGACCAGCTTGCCAGTGAAGGCATGTGCACCAGGCAGCTGTTTTTGGGTTTCCGGCACTCCAGCATGTGCAACCACCTGGTGATTGTGTGCATGCCCACAGAGAGAGCTCTGCGTGCCACCTCTGGCACATGTGCCATTGGTTCTCCATGACGGTCCTAGAATGTGGTAGTTTTCCCACCCAAAAACACCTTCTTTTGTTTCAGCATTTTTCTTTCCCCTTTTTAAAAATCCTCTAGGTCTTATCAATATTCAAGTGGTTGTGTGTTTCTAATGTTCCCAGGCAGGGATGCTAAACTTATTACACTTTTCACCTTTTATAGTCATCTAATCAGAATTATTTTTAGTCAATGATTTGAGAACCCACATCCCAGAAGTGGGCAAGTCACTGAGCCAAACAATACGGTGCCTTCTGGTTTTATTTATCCACTATTGTCATTAAAGCATGCCAAGCACGTAGAGGCAATAAAGAATAGACACTTCCAGGGACAGGGAGATGGAGGGAGGGGAATCATTTTGCATAATGGAAATAAAGTATTAATATGTCATGTTGTAAACAAAGGTATGCAAGCTTGACGAAGTTTCCAAATAGCCGCTAAAGCATGGGGGATTGGGGACAAAAACTTCAAGTTAATCAAAGTTCACACATCTATGAAGAAAAGAAATGAGTCTGTGTGCAAGGTCCACCATGGTTTGACAAGGCAAAGTTCAATAGCCATTCCAGTAGCCTTGTGTGTGTGTCACTTGTTTGTCATGTGATGTAATACTGTATTTTTCCATCTATAAGATGCCTCCATGTATAAGACTCCCCATGTTTCATGTAGCTTCTTGTAGTAAGCAGACTGTCAGTCATCACTGTGCAGAAGCCACCTTGTTTGTTTGTTTGTTTGTTTGTTTGTTTGTTTGCTTGCTTGCTTGTTTAGTCACATACATATTTATTTATTTATTTATTTATTCTTTGTCCAATATACAATACATATAAAAGGGAATAGACATTAAGTGATATATAAAAGATAGGAAGTAAAGAGGAAGAGAAGTAGGTGGGAAGGAAAGAATATATATGATAAAAGGGAAAGGAAAGACAATTGGACAGGGGACGAAAGGCACATCAGTGCACTTATGTACGCCCCTTACTGGCCTCTTAGGAACCTGGAGAGGTCAATCATGGAGAGTCTGAGGGAGAAATGTTGGGGGTTGGGGGTTGACACTATTGAGTCCAGTAATGAGTTCCACACTTCGATGACTCGATTGTTAAAGTCATATTTTTTACAGTCAAGTTTGGAGCGATTAACATTGAGTTTGAAGCTGTTGCATGCTCTTGTGTTGTTGCGGTTGAAGCTGAAGTAGTCGTTGACCGGAAGGACATTACAGCGAATGATTTTGTGGGCAATACTTAAATCGTGTTTTAGGCGCCGCAGTTCTAAGCTTTCAAGATCCAGGATAGTTAGTCTGTTTTCGTATGGTATTCTGTTTCGGGTGGAGGAGTGGAGGGCTCTTCTGGTGAAATATCTTTGGACGTTTTCGAGAGTGTTGATGTCTGAGATGTGGTGAGGGTTCCAGACAGATGAGCTGTATTCGAGGATGGGCCTGGCATAGGTTTTGTAGGCTCTGGTCAGTAGTGTGAGATTGCCAGAGCAGAAGCTATGTAGAATCAGGTTTACAACTCTGGAAGCCTTTTTGGCGATATTGTTGCAGTGGGCTTTAGCACTTAGGTCATTTGAAATTAGTATTCCGAGGTCTTTTATTAAGTGTGGGTTTGCTGTGAGAATAATATAGAATAGAATAGAATAGAATTTTTATTGGCCAAGTGTGATTGGACACACAAGGAATTTGTCTTGGTGCATATGCTCTCAGCGTACATAAAATAAAATATACATTTGTCAAGAATCATGTGGTACAACACTTAATGATTGTCATAGGGGTCAAATAAGCAACGAAGAAGCAATATTAATAAAAAGCAACAAGTTACAGTCATACAGTCAACATGGGAGGAAATGGGTGAAAGGAATGATGAGAAAAACTAGTAGAATAGAAGTGCAGATTTAGTAGAAAGTCTGACAGTGTTGAGGGAATTATTTGTTTAGTAGAGTGATGGCGTTTGGAAAAAAACTGTTCTTGTGTCTAGTTGTCTTGGTGTGCAGTGCTCTGTAGCGACGCTTTGAGGGTAGGAGTTGAAACAATTTGTATCCAGGATGTGAGGGGTCAGTAAATATTTTCCCCGCCCTCTTTTTGACTCGTGATAGATATAGATATAATGAGATGGGTACTGATAAGAGGGAATAATTGGACAGGGACGGTGTTGCCCCACTGGCTTTGCTTATCAAGAAGATCATAAAAGGGAATGACGTGACTTTGGCCTACTGCAACTGTCATAAATATGAACCAATGGCCAAGTGACCAAATTTTGATGCTGGGATACTGCAATGGTTATAAGTGTGAAAAATGGTCATATAAGGCACTTTTTCAGTTCTGTTGTAACTTTGAATGACCTCTAAATGAATGGTTGTAGATTGAGGATTATTTCTATGGATAGCTCTCTACTTTAGGAGACATGGGAAAAGTTATATATAGCCTAGAAAACCTTCATGGAAAAAGTAAGTTGTGGAAAGCATCTCAGAAAGCACTAGCAATAGCACTTAGATTTATATACCACTTCACAGTGCTTTACAGCGGTTTGCAGAGCCAGCATATTGCCCGCAACAATCTGGGTCTTCATTTTACCCACCTCGGAAGGATGGAAGGCTGAGTCAACCTTGAGCCTGGTGAGATTTGAATCAGTGAACTACAGCCAGCAGTCAGCAGAAGCAGCTTGCTGTAATGTACTCTAACCACTACGCCACCAAAGACTTCTCTAGTTTTCTGGAGAACAAAACTAAAGAAGGGGAGAGGGTGGTTTTTTTTCCCCAGATCTGCAAAATTCTGTTATTGTTGTCTTACAATAAAAGTAGCATTAGTAATCATTGTTGTAATCATAGGTTTATAGGCACTGAAATTTGGGAATAAAATATTACTGGAGAGTGATGTTTTAAGCCTAATGGGTGCTGAATAAAACCTTATTCTTCCTCTATGAAAGGAAGCAAAGTCCAGGCTGAATAAGCAAGTTGCAGGATCCATGACCATGTGGAAATACAACATGAAGAAAAACTATAGCTAACTTCCATATAAGGAAATATATGCCTTACTCTCAATCACCAGTAAACACACAATCCAGGAAAAGGCAAAGAATGGAGCTTCCGTTAATTACCTATAGAGAAGTCACAAGGAGATTGCCTTATATGGTGCATGACTGAATGGTAGTTGAAGGATGGCTTAATGTATGTGGCATTCGCGAATTGGTTATTCTGTACCACATGTCAGGAAAAGTGAAATACAATAAAAGGAGCGATCTTGATTTAACAGAGGTCGCCTCATTGAGAGAAAATTCTCTGCGTTGCTTCATTTTCATGTGGCAATTATGGCATACTGTGCCTCCCTAGAGGTCGACCCACTGGGGGAGGGCAGTTTGCCTTCAAATCATGTTTTGTGGTTTTTGTCTGGAGTACATCAAAGAGCTGACAATACCTCCATAAAACCTCCAGATGTTTTCTTTCTACTTAGGGGGTTTTCCGGAGCAGATAAAATAATAAATAGAAATTAAAAATCCATCAAAATGGCTACAATTATTATTATTCCAACTGGCTTAAGTGGAAATTTTGATTTCTTTCCTGAAAGTTATAAAGAGTAGGGATAAAGTGCAATGCCAAAAGGATTTTTGTTTTCAGTGTTCTACTCAGCTTTGGATGGAAAAGTTAAATAATTTGATGCTTGTCGTACTGACATCCTAAATTGTAATTAATATTGATAGAATACTTTTCTTTCTCTTTTCTTCTTTCAACACTCTAGGTTATCTACATAATAGAATGTCAATAATCTTCAATTAACATTGTATAAACATCGCTGTACTAAACCAATGCAATGTATCAAGATTTGGAACGAAGTAATAAAAAGGAAAAAGGAAAGGACTCTATGCAGGAAGTGGAATATAAAAGACTGATCTCATTCGTGTGCCCATAAAATGGGCCGCCTGAAAGAAGGAACAGCTTTATCCAGCCCTGAAAATTGTAGGCCTTAAAAGTTCAAATGATCACCTTAAATTAAAAGCCATGGTGGTACAGACATTAGAATGCAGTATTGAAAGCTAACTCTGCCCACTGCTAGGAATTCTATTATTTAGGCTTGTCTACTGTAACGCTCTCTACATGGGGCTACCTTTGAAAAATGTTTGGAAACTTCAGATCGTGCAGAATGCAGCTGCGAGAGCAACCATGGGCTTTCCCAAATATGCCCATGTTATACCAACACTCTGCAGTCTGCATTGGTTGCCGATCAGTTTCCGGTCACAATTCAAAGTGTTGGTTATGACCTATAAAGCCCTTCATGGCACCGGACCAGATTACCTCAGGGACCGCCTTCTGCTGCACTAATCCCAGCGACCAGTTAGGTCCCACAGAGTGGATCTTCTCCGGGTCCCGTCAACTAAGCAATGTTGCCTGGCAGGACCCAGGGGAAGAGCCTTGTCTGTGGCAGCCCCGGCCCTCTGGAACCAACTCCCCCCAGAGATTAGAACTGCCCCCACCCTCCTTGCCTTTCGTAAACAACTTAAACCCACCTCTGCCGCCAGGCATGGGGGAATTGAGATCCTCTTTCCCCCTAGGCCTTTACAATTCTATGCATGGTATGTATGTATGTATGTTTGGTTTTTATATTAATAGATTTTTAATCATTTCTAATACCAAATTACTATTGTACACTGTTTTATTGTCGCTGTTAGCCCCCCCGAGTCTCCGGAGAGGGGCGGCATACAAATCCAATAAATGAATGAATGAATGAATGAATGAATGAATGAATGAATGAATGAATGAATGAATAAATAAATAAAAAAATAAATAAATAAATAAATAAATAAATAAATAAATAAATAAATAAATAAATAAATAAATAAATAAATAAATAAATTCAATCTTGGTTCAAGATTGATTTAGCCTTTCATCCTTCCAAGATTGGTAAAATTAGGAGTCAGATAGTTGGGGGCAATATGCTGACTTTGTAAGCCACCTAGAGAGGGCTATAAAGCACTATAAAGAGGTATATAAGTCTAGTGCTATTGCTATTGCTAAATCATATTTGCAAAAAAAAAAAATGGTAACCAATGCTGGCTATTTAACACATATCATCTGACTGGTTATTCACCTAGCTACACTTTTCGCATCAACTGAAGGTGCAAATACTCTTCTGGAATAGATCTGATAGGCTGAATTGCAGAAGTCAAGCTGAGATGTTTCCAAGGATTGAATCACCATGCCACAGCCAAACAGCTTCGAAATGATACTGCCTGGTAAAGCAGAGTCAAACCCATCAGCAGCTACATCAGGAATTAAATGCCACAAATGCTCAGTGGAAACGAGGAATTATGGAAAGCCTGAGAAGGGATGAAAGAGGTGGAAGATAACATTTGGAGTCAGAGGATGAATCAGTGGCCAGTTTATCTGAGACATGACAACCTAAGCCTAAGTGAAAAAGCATTTCAGTCATTCAGAAAGATGGTGCCTTAATTAACTCACTATGCATGAGTGTGGAAAAGTCCTCTTAGGGTGGGGGGAGGGGAATTATGGCCACTTTACAACCCGTGGAATTCTTCAGCAGCCATGCTTGGAATTCTGGGAGTTGGAGTCCATAGATCCCAAAGAAGCTATAGCTGCGGGAACTGTCAGGAATGCAGTTCCGGTAGCAAAATTTAGAGCACCCAATTTGCACTGAAAGATGTTGAAACAAAATGCATAAGCCACACCCACAGTGTGGTAGTAAAAAATTTGGTAGCCCATCACTGTATAGCTGCCCAGCCCTGTTTTGGAGTTTCTAAGATTCTACAGTTATCCCAGATTAGCAGTAACAAAATCACTGGATATTAAACTGGACTTTGCCTGACACCTGTAGCCCGTGGTGAGCTGCTCCCAGTTCAGCCCAGTTCTGCAAACCGGTAGAGCTGGCGATAGGAAGCTCCACCCACCCACCCAGGACACTCCACCACCAACTTGGGATGTTCCACCCACCTGCCCGGGATGCTTATGCACAAGCGTGAACTGGTAGTACAGTGGTACCTCATTTTACGAACGCCTCTTCTAATGAACTTTTCAAGATACGAACCCGGTGTTTAAGATTTTTTTGCCTCTTCTTCTGAACTATTTTCACCTTACGAACCCAAGCCGCTGCTGCTGGGATGAAGGGGTTTCTTTTTTCCCCCTTTTTTGAAGAAAGAAAAGGGAGGGGCAGCTTGGAGGGGGAAAGAGTTTGCAGAGAACAGCGTGCTTGCAGAGGCACTGAAAGGGTGTCTTTTGAAGAAAGAAAAGGGAGGGGCGGCTTGGAGGGGGAAAGACTTTGCATTAACAAAAGTAGGAGAACAGCGTGCTTGCAGAAGCACTGAACGGGTGTCTTTTGAAGAAAGAAAAGGGAGGGGCAGCTTGGAGGGGGAAAGACTTTGCAGAGAACAGTGTGCTTTCAGAGGCACTGAAAGGGTGTCTTTTGAAGAAAGAAAAGGGAGGGGCGCCCCCCTTGCCTTTCTTCCTTCCCACTCACCCTTTAGCCTAGCCTTGCTTCTTCCACCCGCCCCCTTTAGCTGCTCCTCCCTGCCCTCTGTTCGCCTCCCTTCTAAAGTTTGGGATTTTCTTGAAGGATTTGCACGCATTATTTGCTTTTACATTGATTCCTATGGGGAACATTGTTTCGTCTTACGAACTTTTCACCTTACGAACCTCCTCCTGGAACCAATTAAGTTCATATCATGAGGTACCACTGTAATTGCTTTTAGAACACACTACTACCTGTAGCAAAGAATGGTATCACTAAAAAGATGGCGTATGATGAAATCCCCTGCCTCCATGGATGTCTAGAGAGGAGTGGCTGGAGGAAATAACAGCATACTTACTATGACATAGTCACAGAATTCATTTGATCCTGTATTCATTACATAGGTAGTGCAATTACATCATGATGTGCATAAGATCCTTATGGTGTCCCCTATATGTCTTTGGCAATTGAGATGTGGGCCTGTGAAACCAGGTTGAAAATACAACCTAAAATTGTGTTGGCAGGCCCATGTTCAGAAAGTAATAAACCCCTATTTTCAATATTCCTTTTGTAAGTATAGCTTCCACAATGGATATCTCCAACTTAAATTAAAACTTAAGTTAAAATTTCTACATAACCTCTAAATCCAATTTTGTGATATTCAGCCCTTTCTAGGCTATAATGGTATCATTTTGAATTTAAATTCCATCTTACATAGTATTAAGGTATCTGGTCCATTTTATGTCATCATCTGGACCTTTGCTAAATATTCTTTCCATCTCCCCCATCCAAACCATTAAATAAAAATGTCGAGGGCTCAGAACCAATGTTAAAAATAATGTTGTAATCTCCCAGTTTGAAGGATGAGGCCTCAAAACTAAAAGTAACATTTGTCAGGATCATCACTCAATGGGTTGTGATACAAAACCAGAGAGCAACGACACCCTTATTTCCTTTGTGTAAAGCAGAGAGACTTGTGGAATCTTCTCCCTGGTTCACTCTTAGCAACTAAAAGGCACTGCCTGAAACTATGGACGGGCCGTTACTCTTAGATTTCTAAACTATCACATTAATTTTTTCACCCAATTTGCTCAGGACTCCAAGTTCTGGAATGCCTTGGGAGATAAACGAGACTGCTTTCTTTATATGTAACCTAGCCCTTTGAACCACTTCGCCATTCTGAGTCCCATTATGTCTCATTAATAGGACATTGTGGAATCATGTGCTTGCATAAGCTATATGTAAATGAGCAGGACCTTAATGTGTCTGTTAATGAAAAAAGATACACTAGGAAATTAAAGAAGGGTTTGTTTAACTTAGTATAATTTAAAGGCCACTTAACGCAAGGCGCATTAGCAATGCCATGTGTTGTAAACGTATCTTCTCTGTTTTCCAACTTACTCATGCAGGAGAGGCCATTCGCGTGCAGAATTTATTTAAACATCATCAGAATGGTAACCCCATGAAATGGTAACATGGTTAAAAATTAAAGTTGAGCTTCTTGAACAAGAGGGCTATTTGTTCAGAGAGATTTTCCCGAGAGTTGTTACGTTTTTCTAATAGAGATCAGATATATAATTTTGAGGCTTCTCATATTAGGGTTTGGGCATTGTTTTCTCTTCCAGCATGGCAGCTTGTCGGAAATCTTATTAAGTGTTTTGAAAATATTCACCCATTTGAACTGTTTGCTGACATTGAAAGAAATCTAGGGGTCAAAAGGTCTTTGAAATTGTACCAAAGCCAGGAACCACTCAGATGTCAGAAACTCTGACCTGGTGGGTGATTGTGCAGTAACATTTTAGATGTTCTTTGTGCCATTTTGAAGCAGTATTGCAAGATCTATATTCCCATGGTTAGAGAAATTTGGTTATTACACCCTTCGTATGAACGTCATCCATCTCCCATAGAAATTATCATTGTGTATGCTAAATTTTCCTCTCTGAATAGAGATTTTACATCAGACGTTTCTAGTACTGTGTACTGAAAGTTTATAGAGACATAGAAACATAGAAGTCTGACGGCAGAAAAAGACCTCATGATCCATCTAGTCTGCGCTTATACTATTTTCTGTATTTTATCTTAGGATGGATATATGTTTATCCCAGGCATGTTTAAATTCAGTTACTGTGGATTTATCAACCACGTCTGCTGGAAGTTTGTTCCAAGGATCTACTACTCTTTCAGTAAAATAATATTTTCTCACGTTGCTTTTGATCTTTCCCCCAACTAACTTCAGATTGTGTCCCCTTGTTCTTGTGTTCACTTTCCTATTAAAAACACTTCCCTCCTGGACCTTATTTAACCCTTTAACATATTTAAATGTTTCGATCATGTCCCCCCTTTTCCTTCTGTCCTCCAGACCAGTGATTTTTTGAGCCGCGGCACATTTTTTACATTTACAAAATCCTGGGGCACACCACCAACCAAAATGACACAAATCTAATAAATAAATAAATAAATAAATAAATAAATAAATAAATAAATACATACATACATACATACATACATACATACATACATACATACATAACCCCCTCATATATACAATCCCATGTAACATCCTCTTATAAATACAGTCAATCATCAATCATCCCTCCTCAAATTTATACCGCTCTCTCATTTCTGGGTACTTCTCCTGTCTTTCCCCCTTTTGTCTCTCATGTTTCTCATTTCTCTCTCTTCCTCCCTTTTTCCCTCATTCCTTCTCCCTCTCACTTCTCCTCTTTTTCCATCCCTGTCTCTCTCCCCTCTTTATGCGTGTGTGTGTATACACACTCGAACCATTTCCAAAACCAGTTGAGGGCTGGGTTTTTTTTCCTCTTTTATTCTTTTCAAAAACAGGTGTGGGCTGGGGGGGTTTTCTTATTATTTGGGTGCTTTTTACCATATGCTTCAAGAAGCACCTCTCTCTCTCTCTTTTATTTATTTTATTTATTTATTATTTAGATTTGTATGCCGCCCCTCTCCGCGAACTCGGGGCGGCTCACAACAAACAATATAAACAATCGTACAAATCCAAATAAATTCAATAAATTTAAGTATTTAAAATAGTTTTAAAAAGAACCCCACTATATTTACAAGCACACACACAAACATACCATACATAAATTGTACGTGGCCGGGGGAGGTGTTTCAGTTCCCCCATGCCTGACGACAAAGGTGGGTTTTGAGAGCTTTACGGAAGGCAGGGAGAGTAGGGGCAGTTCTAATCTCCGGGGGGAGTTGGTTCCAGAGGGCCGGGGCCGCCACAGAGAAGGCTCTTCCCCTGGGGCCCGCCAACCGACATTGTTTAGTTGACGGGACCCGGAGAAGGCCCACTCTGTGGGACCTAATCGGTCGCTGGGATTCATGCGGCAGAAGGCGGTCTCGGAGATATTCTGGTCCGATGCCATGAAGGGCTTTAAAGGTCATAACCAACACTTTGAATTGTGACCGGAAATTGATCGGCAGCCAATGCAGACTGCGGAGTGATGGTGAAACATGGGCATACCTAGGTAAGCCCATGACTGCTCTCGCAGCTGCATTCTGCACGATCTGAAGTTTCCGAACACTTTTCAAAGGTAGCCCCATGTAGAGAGCGTTACAGTAGTCGAATCTCGAGGTGATGAGGGCATGAGTGACTGTGAGCAATGAGTCCCGGTCCAAATAGGGCCGCAACTGGTGCACCAGGCGAACCTGGGCAAACGCCCCCCTTGCCACAGCTGAGAGATGGTTTTCTAATGTGAGCTGTGGATCGAGGAGGACGCCCAAATTGTGGACCCCCTCTGAGGGGGTCAATAATTCCCCCCCCAGGGTAATGGACGGACAGATGGAATTGTCCTTGGGAGGCAAAACCCACAGCCATTCCGTCTTATCCGGGTTGAGCTTGAGTCTGTTGACACCCATCCAGGTCCCAACAGCCTCCAGGCACCGGCACATCACTTCCACCGCTTCCACTGCTCTCTCTCGTTCTCTATCTTATTTTCTTTCTCTCTCATGCTTTCTCTCTCTTGTTCTCTGGCGGGATTAGTCATCTGTTGTCCTCCTGATGCTGCCAGGGACAAAACGCCCACCCACTCCTGAGGGAAAAGACGGACTGTTTGGGATGGGAATTAGCATCTCTCCCGCCACGTTAAGTAGGCAAGGCAGAAACTCGCCGGACGCAGAGCCCAAAAAAAGCGCCTCAGGAAGGCAGAAGCGAAGCGCCCCCACCGCCCGCTCGCTTTCCAACGCTGCGCCCGTTGCACCAGGCTCTTTGCCTGAATCCACCTCCTTTCTGAGGCTCGAGCGAACCTCCTTCGCCAGCAGCCAGGGGGTCGGCTTCGCCCCCTACCCAGGCGAAAGTGTGCGTGTGAGGGGGGAGAGCTTGCTTCTTCAACCGCATGGCCAGAGAGAAGCGGGATAGCAAGGCAGCGGCATTCTTCTGCCTGGCCTGGGGATCTGCTTGGTTTTCCCGGGCTTCCCGCAGCATGTAGGTGGCCGAGAAGACCGAGCGGAACTGTGAGAGGGGTGGGCGTTCCCACAGCGCTCGGAGCAGCTAGCGGACGGATCGCCAGCGCCGCTGCAGCCACAGCTGTGGGAGGAGCCGTGCCCCAAGAAAGCCGGAGAGAAGGACGGATTGGGCGGGGACAGCCACAAGTGGAAGCCTCAGCCCTGGAGCTCCCACTTGCAGAAGCCGCCCCTCCCCTGGCTATTGCCCGCCGCTATTAGCGAGGAGAAGCCATGCGCGCGAGGGGGCTGACTTTCAAAACAACCTTTGCTGGCCTCCGCCTCGCAGCACACCTGACCATGTCTCGTGGCACACCAGTGTGCCGCGGCACACCGGTTGGGAAACACTGCTCCAGACTATACAGATTGAGTTCATTAAGTCTTTCCTGATACGTTTTATGCTTAAGACCTTCCACCATTCTTGTAGCCCATCTTTGGACCTGTTCAATTTTGTCAATATCTTTTTGTAGGTGAGGTCTCCAGAACTGAACACAGTATTCCAAATGTGGTCTCACCAGCACTCTATATAGCGGGATCATAATCTCCCTCTTCCTGCTTGTTATACATCTAACTATGCAGCCAAGCATCCTACTTGCTTTCCCTACTGCCTGACTGCACTGGAAACAAATTTCTTGTGTAGCCAATCACACTTGGCCAATAAATAATATTCAATTCTGTTCTGTTCTGTTCTGTTCTATTCTATTCAGTCTCTCCCTCTCTCTCTCTCTCCACCCCTCTCACCCACCCACCTTCTGTTGCTACAAGCTCTAGTGCCAGCAACTGTTCTTGAATCTGGAGATATCTTTTTGCCTCCCTCCCTCTTAACCATATAGCAAAATCTGTTAAAGAGATTGGTATTATGCTCAATAACAATTTTCTTACCCTCGCTCTTTATAGCCATTCAGGACATAACATGCGCCTCTGTCTTTTAGTGTGTCTTTGGCAAGAATGAATTTTCCTGAAGAGATTGGACTTCTTCCTTAAAATGAATAGATGGTGTTAGTATACAGTCTGATCAATATGCATTTATTGGTTTATATACTCTGCTGTACTATCAAGTAAATAAGCAAGAGACCAGACTCATTGCTAATAGGAATCTCAAAATGGGCATGCCATAGGCAGAGGTAATTACAAGGAAACCACACTAATGGACTAATTAACTCAAGGGATATCTATTATTTCCTGAAATCTGAAAACTTAAATGGTGCATTGTCACAGCAATGCAGATTATATCTTTTGTGCAGCTGACGTTATTTGCACGATAGCTTCATTATAAAGGTGACATCTACTACAATGGAATTTCACCTCTTGCATGGACAATCTGTTGCATCAGGATCTGGAAAATGGAGATTTCATTCCAAGCTGTGAAGGGGCCATACTTCTTAATAAGGGAGTTTGAACTATTTAAGGTAGATATTGTTACATCGCACATGGTGCAATGAAAGTCGAGCCTGGAGTGAATTCAGCACTTATTCCATAGGGTAGGCTCTAAACAGGAACTGACATGAGCTGCAGGGAGACCGTTTTTTTAAAAAAAAATTATCTTTATTAAGTTTCGACATATGAAAAACAATCTAAACAAATAAAACATACAAAACATACAAAGAAAAAATAAGAAAGAAAAATGAAGGAAAGTAGACAGACAAATCATCTTTTTGACCTATAGAATATATAGAGCGTTCAGTTTCGATATATGCACATAGTTAGTTAATTGGTTATAATCAGTTAATATTTTCTTTCACTGCATTCATATATTTATTTGTTGTATAAAAGACATAATTTGTCAACCATATTTTTGACTATCACTATCAAGCGACCTAATATTAAGTATTTGTATCTAGTATGTGGAATTGTGTGTTTATTTTCTTTAGTTCTGTATACTATATTGTATTCATTTTGGATATTTCTGAGGAAGGTACGAATTCATTTTTAGGGGTTTTATGATTCATCAATTTATGGTGCAGTGTTTCTTTATTTTCATTTTATTTGGGTATGAAAGGAAGGAGTGTCTAGTTTTACTTTTCCTTTAGGTTTTTTTCTGTATTTTTTCTGTTTGAGCCATTTGTACCCATTTTCCCATATTTTGTAAAAATCAGATTTATCTTTTTCCTATTTATCTTTTTTTAATTCCAAAGTCATTTTGGTCATTTCTGCACACTCAAGGACCTTAATTATGAAGCTTAAAGTTGTGTGGCTGTTTCTGCTTCTGCTAATCTAGTGAAGGACCAGGGGCAGACATGATAGCAGTGTTCCAATATTTGAAGGGCTGCCACAGAGAAGAATGGGTCGATGTTCTGCGGCGTGTCTCAACTGCCTGTAATTACAAGGTAATTAGTCCAGGAAGACACACACTACACGATAAAAGGAAAACCCAAAAGTTTTTATAAACAGAAAAACAGAAACAGCTCCCTTTTTAAATGTCAAAGGGATTTTCTGGTACACACAAGGCACAGGTTAAATGCAGTCCAATTGCTTACCCAATAACTGGGAAATTGAGTCCAATTCTAAAGTCCAGAGAGTCCACACACACAATCCTGAACAGCAAAAACCACGATCTTGACGAAACAATGAATCAGATAAACTGCCATGAGGCTAAAACACAAGGCTGCACTTTTATCTGTAGCACTAATTACAGCAGCCCCACCTAATCACAGGTGGCCTCATTTTCTCTTGTAATAATCCTTCAGTTGTTGTCTCCTATGCATCACTCTACGCATGCGTGGATGTATCATTAATTCTTGTTCAGAATCCAGGGATGATACAGATGACTAATCTCCTCCTGGGCTGTCTGCCAAACTCCCCTCTTCCCTGTCACTCACGCTTCCTTGGTCAGAGGAGACTTCGTCAGCAGATTCTACTGGGAGCAAAACAGGCCTGCAGCATGTGGATGTCTCCCCCACATCCACCTGCACATTCCTTGGGGCAGGAGCTGGGCCAGAGCTAACCACAACGGGTCGAGCTATTTTCCAAGGCACCCTAATGCCAGACAAAGAATAATGGATGGAAACTGAACAAGGAGAGATTCAATCTAGAAACAATGAATTTTCTGACAGTGAAAGCAATCAACCAATGGAACAGCTCACCTCCAGAAGTTGTGAGAGCTTCATAACTGGGAGTTTTCAAGAAGATATTGGACTGCCCTTTGTCAGAAATGGTGTAGGGTCTCCTGCTTGGGTGGTGGAGTTGGACTAGATTACATACAAGGTCCCTTCCAACTATGTTAAATCTCTCTGTAAAATTCAATTCAGAAATCTAGATATAATATCTAACCGTTCTTCAACTGGGGCCTCTGAAAATTCTTTTGAAGTCCCGCCAAAATATCATGCACTAATAGACCATTAACAATATGATTCCTTCCATTTTAAAATAGGAAAACAAAATACAGTAGTCCCTCACCTATCGCTGGTGTTACGTTCCAGACCTGGCCGCGATAGGTGAAATCCGCGATGGGGAATTTATTGACTGATAGTACTTATTTAAGTATTTATATTGTAATTGTTTGGTAAGTTTTCATTGTTTTAAGTGTTTATAAACCCTTCCCACACAGTATTTATTTTAGATACAGTATTTAAATACAGTATTTACAATTTTAGATTTATTTATTTTTTTGAAAAACCTGCCGATCGAGTTCGGTGGGCTGTTTAAATCTGCCGATCGACTTCCTCTGAAACCCGCGATGAAGTGAAGCCGCAGTAGGTGAAGCGCGGTATAGCGAGGGACTACTGTAGCTTTATACAAAATAGCTGTATACAAAATATATTTACACAATATGTTTACACAATTTGACTTTACACAAAATAGCTTTACACATAACCCCCAAAACTTTACCCTTAGTCTATCCACTGTTGGCCTCTTCTGATTCCTAAGAGGTCAGTAAGGGGTGTGCATAAGTGCACCAGAGTGCCTTCTGTCCCCTGTCCTAATGTTTCTCTTTTACTAGTATCATGTATATAAATATTATATCTTTATATACTACCAATACGTATGTGACAAAACAAACAAATAAATAAATAAAATATTCCGAAAAGACTTTCCAGCTACCCTAAACTGGACAAAGAAATGGAATATCTCAGTCCTCAAGAGTATCCCTTATCTGCACTAAAAGTGAGTGCAGCTCCCAGCCACCAAAATGTCCAGTATTAAAATAGAAGACAGATCTGCAACCTGCTTTTTGGTGTATTTCTTTTTTATTAATATCCTTTTTTATGCCAATGAATACTGAACATAATTAGCAATAGGTAATAACTAGAAGCAATGTAAAATTAAATCTGTGAATTCAAATTAATACGAACACAAATGCAAAATCAAGACTGTGCTGAAGATATGAGATTCAATTGCAAAACTATGCTGCTGCTGTTATACTTGTTGATAATAAAACACTTGGAAAGGCACTTCACAAGGACTTTTAATACATCTTGGATGGAATGTCATCAAACAGATGCTCTCCCACCATAGAATGAGATGATACACTGTGCCCAGCCACGTAGCTTACCTACTTACTTGTATATGAAGGCTGAGTTTATTCCTCTCTTGTGATTCACATAGGCTTCAGTTGATGCATCATCTCTCCAGACTAATTTGTATTGATTCTGGGTGTGATCTTGAAAAGCCAAGAGAGCAAACTGGATAGCACTGAGTCACACAGCCAATTTATGGCCATAGGGAGTTTTCTGCACTTGGATGGATTTTACCTTCCCTGAGCCAGACAATTATCAAGATCCATACTCCAGCTGCAGTTCCAGTGTACTGAAATACAAGGGCTTCTTTGCTACAAAAGATAGCTTAGTGTCCACCACTAAGGTCTAGAAAATATAGTAACTTCTGAGGACAAATGATTCTGGATTGCTAAATTATTGGGCAACTGTTTCTTCCAGAAGCAGAAGTATTTTCTAAATGAAATCTTGACAACTTGGTATGAAGGAATACAATATGTGCTGGGACTGATCTGAAGGCATTCCTAGGGTGTTTGACCTCAACAAGAATGTTCATATCCTCAAAATAAACCACACTCATTTTGTTCCAAGCCTGAGACAAAACAAAACACACTTTGAGTACCACCACTCTGTGATTGGCTTGTAGCCAGTCTATAATTTTTTTAAAAAAAAATTCCTACATAGTCAGCAGGAGGTGAAAAAAGTACAAGGTGGGTATGTGGCATGGAGGGGAAGCAGGGGTGGGCTACTACCTGGTTGGGGTAGCAGAAATGGAGCTCCATCCCAGAGCACCCAATTTGTATTGAAAGACGTTGAAAGAAAATGCAGGGCGTCCTGCATAAGCCACGCCCACACTGTGGTAGTAAAAAATTTGGTTGCCCTTCACTGGGGGGAAGCTAGTTAATTCCTCAAAAGCAAATATTGCAGTTACCATTAGCTGATCTGTCTGGATCAGAGAAGGCATTCAGAAGTGATTCTGTATAAGCTTAGAACTACGACTCCTAAAACACGGTCTAAGTAGTGCCCACAAGATCATATGCTGCAACGTCCTGCCTGTCAATGACTACTTCAGCTTCAACCACAACAACACAAGAGCACGCAACAAATTCAAACTTAATATTAATCGTTCCAAGCTTGACTGTAAATAATATGACTTTAGCAATTGAGTTGTCAAAGCGTGGAACTCATTACCAGACTCAATAGTGTCAACCCCTAACCCCAAACATTTCTCCCTTAGACTATCCACGATTGACCTCTCCAGGTTCCTAAGAGGTCAGTAAGGGGTGTACATAAGCGCACTAGTATGCCTTTCATCCCCTGTCCAATTGTCTCTCCTTACTTCATCTATCATATATCTTTTCTTCCTTTTATATATCTTCTCCTCTATTTTTATATCTTTTCTTTATATATAATACTTCATGTCTATTCTCTTCAATATGTACAGTGATGCCTTGTCTTACAAACTTAATTGGTTCCGGGACGAGGTTCTTAAGATGAAAAGTTTGTAAGACGAAACAATGTTTCCCATAGGAATCAATGGAAAAGCGATTAATGCGTGCAAGCCCAAAATTCACCCCTTTTGCCTCGAAACCCCATCTCTGGCCCTCTGTGTTTTTGCGATGCTGCAATTTCACTGAGGTTCCCCTCACTGGAAAACCCCACCTACGGACTTCTGTTGCTAGCGAAGCGCCCATTTTTGCACTGCTGGGATTCCCCTGCTGGGATTCCCCTGCAGCATCACAAAAACACGGAAGTCCGGAGGTGGGGTGTCCCATAGAGGGGAGCCTCAGGGGAATCCCAGCAGCGCAAAAATGGGTGCTTCGCTGACAACGGAAGTCCAGAGGTGGGGCATCCCAGTGGTGGCAGTGGGTTTGCAAGGTGAAAATAGTTTGTAAGAAGAGGCAAAAAAATCTTAAACCCCGGGTTTGTATCTTGAAAAGTTTGTATGACGAGGCGTTTGTAAGATGAGGTATCACTGTATTGTGTATTGGACAAAATAAATAAATAAAATAAATAAATATAATTGATTCTGAAAACTGGAGATTTTCAATAAGAGGTTGGATAACATTTCTCCGAAATGGTATAGGGATTTTTGCTCGAGCAGGGGGTTGGACTATAAGACCTTCAAGGTCTCTTCCACTCTTATTATTTTATGTTCTATATTCATTTCCAAATCTACAATGAAAGCTTCTCTTAATTACCTGTTATATTAATAACTCCATTTAATACAAATCCATTAGAATTTAGAAATTAACATAGACAAGCTGTGTTTGTTTGTTTGTTTGTTTGTTTGTTTGTTTGTTTGTTTGTTTGTTTGGTGGTCAAAAACATGTACAATCACAGGTATTGGTATAAACATAGGTATTGGTATAAACATAAAGATAAGCAAAGTAGGTACAGGTAAATTAGGCAACAGGACAATAGGACAGAGACAGTAGGCACAATGGTGCGCTTATGCACACCCCTTACAAACCTCTTAGGAATGCGGTGAGGTCAACTGTGGGGACAATAGCCTAGCTCTGTTTTTTTTAAAAAAGTGCTATTGCTAACATGTTGTAAGCTGCCCTGAGTCTAAGGAGAAGGGCGGCATAAAAATTGAATAAATAAATAAATAAATCTAAGGTTTAAGCCTTTGGGGCTTGGGGAAGAAACCACAGAGTCAGGTAGTGTGTTCCAGGCATTGATCACTCTATTGCTAAAGTCGTATTTTCTGCAATCAAGTTTGGAGCAGTTTGAATCTATTGTGGTTGAAGGTTTTTATGTGGTCCTTTCTTTTGGTAGCGGCAAAGGTGTGGGCTGTGCTTGTGTGCATAAACCAAGTGGCGTGTGGATTCCGATGTTGTAAAAGACAAACTTTATGCTTCTTTTGTTAGTTATGCTTTAATGAGTGCATGCCACCATCTCTTGTTAATACTGAAATTTCAGGCTGGCTGCTAAAGGCAAACATTATCTTGTTTCCTCTTTTTGAGTGCAAACTGCATGCTCTTGTGTAAATACCAAGTGTTCAGACTGCATGCTAAATTCAAAGATTATGTTGCTTTTCATCTGTTTGTCGAGCTGTAATGTGTGCATTCTGTGCATGCTTTTGTTGATATTGAGTTTTCAAGCTGCATGCTGTGTGCAAATGCTAAATAGCTTTAGCTCGGTGACATGTTATCAAATGGAGCAATAATCACTCCATCTGAGCATTTTTTAAAAAGAGAGAAGCTTCAAGATGAACATTGGAGGAAAGTATTCTTTTTGCTCTTGCAGTTTATAGGTTACATTAAATCATGAGAATGTTTGTGTAGATAGGCTGCCAAAAAAATTTCCATTATTTGCTATGGGAATTTTTTTAAATGCTTCCATTTCCCCCCCCCTTAAATCTCTCCCCCATCACACACAGATAATTGCTATCCTGGATTGTCACTTCAGTGATATTTATGATCCTGGGTGAAAATTAAAAACACAAAAATAGATGTTCCAGGATGGGGTGAGGGATCAAAGCAAGTCATTGTCAACACAACATCAAGGCCAGCACTTAGTCAGTTGTATGAAACATCACATCCCGTATACAAAAAAGCTAAGCAAGTGAGGTTTGGTGCCATAAAATCATGGTACATATCTCAATATTGTTATGGACCCCTACATGCAAGGGATTTGTTTTGAGTTTCTACTCATCTCATAATTGAACACTGGAGCTGTTTCAAGGTCATTCTGTAAGGAACATGAAATATTTGAGCTTTTTTCTGTCAGTATATCACCATCCTGGAGTGATCTGAACCCACCTATTTTGCCATGAGTGTAACAACTTTTATTTATCTCTATGTTTATTCAATGCATACCAGTTCTCATTGCTATCTCATTGACTTTATTTTGCTGACCCCTCACATCCTGAACATAAATTGTTTCAACTTCTACCCTCAAAACGATGCTATAGGGCACTAAACACCAGAGCAACTAGACACAAGGACAGCTTTTTCCTGATTGCCATCACTCTGCTAAACAATTAATTCCCACAACACTGTCAATTTATTTACAAAGATGGTATTAATATTCTTCTTCTCATCCTTCCCTAGTACTGTACCTATCTCTTCTCGCTTATGACTATAACCATGTTTCTTGTATCTTTGCAATTTGTATTGTTTTGTTTCTTAGTATGATTTGATTGCTTGTTAGTAACCTATGACTATCACTAAGTGTTGTATCTTATGATTCTTGAGGAATGTATTTTATTTTTCTTTATGTACATTGAGAGCATATGCACCAAAGACACATTCCTTGTGTATCCAATCACAGTTGGCCAATAAAGAATTCTCTTCTCTTCCATTCCATTCCATTCCATTCCATTCCATTCCTATTCCTATTCCTATTCCTATTCCTATTCCTATTCTGTTCTGAACAATGTAGACAATACTCTGTTTTGGATGCAGGATAATTGGTGAAATGGGGATGTACCAGGAGATGAACACATTCACTATGAAGCCATGATTTTGAAACTAGTGCAACTGGAACTTGGCAAAGATTCTTGATTCCAAATTAAAGCCCAACAGAAGCCCTTTTACTGAACACAAAAGAAACTTTTTAACAACTTCCTTGTCACAAGACTTTCAAAATTATGCCTGTATGCCTATTCATTTCAGACCATTTCTCTGGAATGAATAGGCATATAGTCATACTATTGAAAGTTTGGTGACAAAGAATTTGTTCGTGACTATTGCGGAAAGGATTAGACTTGCCTGTTCTGCAGAACTTGGTTGTGTATTCCAGAACGACTTCTCCAGCCTTTGGCATTTTGCAGAGGTTAAGAGCACTAATCTCATTGAATAATGTTTGTTGGATTTTCTGGATTTAGGAATAAAAATAATGTTGTCAAGAAGATAAAGTCATAATTTAGGAAGCTTGACCTTGGACGTTTATCTCCCAGACTTGGCCTATTAAGTTGGTCTTTATCAAATTCTCTTGACCAAAGATGATAAAGGAGGGGTGTCAAACTGGCGACCTGCAGGACAGATGCATCACACGCAGGCCACAACCACCCCAGCTCCACAAAAGGAAAACTGCCCGCGTGATAAAGGATAGATTAATGGATAAACAGATAACATATAAACAGATCTGATAGAAATGATACAGAGATAGATATAGATAGATGGAAATGGCCCTGGGTTGTCCGGAGAGGCAAATAAGGTGCTGTGATATTCCTTCAATACACCAGGGTGATTCGACACAAAAATATGTAACCTTTCCCTGGTGCAGAGCTGAAGGGATTGGATACTGTAGCCTAGAGGATAATTCTCTCCCTTATAAGGCAAAGGTTGCAGGTTCAAGTCCCAGTGGGTATGGCTAGCTGATGAGGCCAAAATAAGGCCGAAATAGATATATCCTAGTCTCCCTTAATTTTCAAATTCAGTAAAAAAACATGTGGCATATATATATACAGTGGTACCTCGAGATATGAGTTTAATTCGTTCCGGACCTGGGCTCTTAAGTCGAGCAGCTCTTATCTTGAACGACTTTTCCCCATAGGAATTAATGTAAATAATTTTAATTGGTTCCAGCCCTCAAAAAACTCACAAAGTTAGTCTAAATTATGCAGAAAGACATGTTTTTAATGAAGAAATGTACATGTACATATAAATGAATAATGAAGTTTCTTTCACTTAACTTGTAAACTTTCTTAAACTTTTAAATTTACATATGTTCAACTTCTCTGCCACCCAATCCTGTAGGACAGAGGTCCCCAACCCTTTTTGCACCAGGGACCGGCTTTAAGCGATCAAGAGAGGAATGGGTGAATGAATGGACGGAGGGTGGGAAGGAAGGAAGGAAAGAGGGAAGGGACAGGAACAGAGGAAGGAAGCAAGGAAACTTATGAAAGGGGAGAGTAAGAGAGGAATGAGTGAAGGGAGGGAGGGAGGGAAGAAGGTGGGAAGGAGAAAGAAAAGAAAAATAGAGGAAGGGAAGGTAAAAGAGAGAAAGAAAAAGAGCAAGAAAGAAAGAAAGGGGGAAGGAACAGGAACAGAGGAAGGAAGCAAGGAAACTTATGAAAGGGGAGAGTAAGAGAGGAATGAGTGAAGGGAGGGAGGGAGGGAAGAAGGTGGGAAGGAGAAAGAAAAGAAGAAATAGAGGAAGGGAAGGTAAAAGAGAGAAAGAAAAAGAGCAAGAAAGAAAGCGGCAAGCACCCCCCCCCGAGCCCCCCAGGCCGGCTGCAACCTTTTAAAACACGCGCGCCGCTTCGCAGCTGTCTCCTGAAGCCGAACGCGGAAGTTAGCATTTGGCTTCAGGAGACAGCTCCTTGGCGCTTGTATCTCGAATTTGGGCTTGTAAGTAGAACAAAAATATCTCTCCCCTCCCAGCTCTTATCTCGAGTTGCTCTTAAGTAGAGCAGCTCTTATGTCGGGGTTCCACTGTATATATAAAAATAAAGAGCTGGGGTGGCGCGGCAGGTAGAGTGCTGTACTGCAGGCCACTGAAGCTGACTTGTAGATCTGAAGGTCAGTGGTTCAAATCTCATCACCGGCTCAAGGTTGACTCAACCTTCCATCCTTCCGAGGTGGGTAAAATGAGGACCCGGATTGTGGGGGCAATAGCCTAGCTCTGTTTAAAAAGTGCTATTGCTAACATGTTGTAAGCCGCCCTGAGTCTAAGGAGAAGGGCGGCATAAAAATCGAATAAATATAATAAATAAATAAATAAATAAATAAATAAATAATAGAAGATAGATAAATAGATAGATAGTTAGAAAGAAGAAGAGTGAGAGTGATGAGAGAGATAATAGAGATATGTAGATGTAGGCATAGCAAAAAAGAAAGAAAGAGAGTTAGATAGAGGGGGTACAGAGAGAGAGGTACAGAGAAAAATGATAAATGGAGAAAGAGAGAGATATTTCACCTTCCCTGCCTGTTTGATGTTAAGGAAAAGCAGTAGGCCCTGGAGCATATCCAAAATCTCAATGAAGTAGGGGGAAAGGTCAACCAAGAAAAGTGATCCTTCCTTGAGTAACCAAAGGGAAAACTCTATTACAAAATCCCTGTCTCTAAAATTTGGTGAGTAAAAAATATACAGAGGTGATAGAGGTGAACGTCACTGGAGAAATGGGGCTCAGGAAGAATGCAAAGAGTTGAATAAAACAGAGGGATTACTTAAAGTTTAATGACCATTTTCCAGGAGCGAAAAATACAATTTGTCCATCCTTGCTTTTGGAATAGCTTTATAAAGAAGCAAAGAATATAGCAATAGGTCTTATGGAGACTTACCATCCTATTTATATTATTGATCCCTCCACAAAGTAGCAGTTCACTTAATTAGGAAACCAACTTCTACTAGACTTCTGATCATGAGGACCACTTCCATTGCTGTATCCCCTCCTCTTTCAAGCAAAGTGTAAAGAGATTACACATAATCCTTGACTTATAGCCACATTTGGGACCAGATTTTACATTGCTAAGCAATTTTATGAATATTTTTACCATGATACTTAAGTAAATCATATGGTTGTTGATTCAACCTGGCTTCCTACATTGACTTTGCTTGTCAGAAGGGCGCATTTAATAATAAAGTCACATGACTCCGGGATGTTGCAGCCATCAAATCTGAATGCCAGTTGCACAGTACCCAAATTTTGATCATGGGCCCATGGGAATTCTGCAATGATCGTAAAGCATAAGGATCACTTGTAAGTTACTTTTTAAAGGGTTGTTTCAATTTGGAATGGTTAGATTTAGATTAGATTTATTGGATTTATATGCTAAATGAATGGTTGCAAGTCAAGGACTACCCATATCTGTCCACTCCTATTACTACCATCATGGGGGAAAAACACTCTTATACCCAGAGGCGTAGTAAATTAAATATTTCACTCAAGCAACGCTGGCCTAATCAATTAAATAGTTCACTCAGCAGCTCTGTAAAATGAAGACGAGAGTATCTATCCATTGCCAGCAGCTATAATAGATTAGAACAAAGAGCATTCCAACAGATACTGTAGGAAGGTGTTGCCAAGGTTGTTCCTCAACCTGCAGTGCTTGAAAATGCAGTTTAAATAGAATAGAATAGAGTAGAGTAGAGTAGAGTAGAGTAGAGTAGAGTAGAATAGAATAGAATAGAATAGAATAGAATAGAATAGAATAGAACAGAATATAATTTTTATTGGCCAAGTGTGATTGGACACACAAGAAATTTGTCTTGGTGCATATGCTCTCAGCGTATATAAAAGAAAAATATATATTTGTCAAGAATCATGTGGTACAACACTTAATGATTGTCATAGGGGTCAAATAAGCAATGAAGAAACAATCAATATTAATAAAAATCTTAGGATACAAGCAACAAGTTATAGTTATACAGTCCTAAGTGGGAGGAAAAGGATGATAGGAATGATGAGAAAACTAGTAGAAATAGAAGTGCAGATTTAGTAAAAAGTCTGACAGTGTTGAGGGAATTATTTGTTTAGTAGAGTGATGGCGTTCGGGAAAAAACTGTTCTTGGGTCTAGTTGTCTTGGTGTGCAGTGCTCTGTAGCGACGTTTTGAGGGTAGGAGTTGAAACAGTTTGTGTCTAGGATGCGAGGGGTCAGTAAATATTTTCCCTGCCCTCTTTTTGACACGTGCAATATACAGGTCCTCAATGGAAGGCAGGTTGGCAGCAATTGTTTTTTCTGCAGTTCTGATTATCCTCTGAAGTCTGTGTCGGTCCTGTTGGGTTGCAGCACCAAACCAGCCAGGCTTATTTGAAAAAGTGCTTCATTTGAGTTTGTGGATGAGGAAGGGGCATTATTTTATGTTGCCTTTAGTTATAGAATCTCCCAGAGAACAAACCCTCCTTTATTTTCTGCAGTTCTACATATACGTAAAGTTTGAATGACAGCGTGGAAGCAACACACTAGGCAGTGCCTATTTCTACAGAAACTTCCATTGAAGAGGTATTTGCTTCTTCCAAGGGTGTCCATTATTGAATGGAGCAACGTGAGATTTAACACCTAAAGAGAGGAAAATGGTCTTTGCACTTCAGGCAGGAACATTATTGGGGTTGTAATCGGAGATGATACCTCCAACAGCTGTAAAAGGCAATTCAGAGAAGGATTTAAAACAAAAAAAACAAAGGGAGGAAATAGGTGAAATATAGCAAACTGAATGCATATCACCCACCAGTTTTTCTGACTTAAAGGCAGCTTTAATTGTTATTTATAATTGTTATTTATCAAATATATATTCCACTTGACTCCCAATGATGTACAGAGATGGAGATGGAGATAGAGTTAGAGATGGAGATAGAGATGCAGAGTGAGTGGGAGGGAGAGGAGAGGGAGAGAGGGAGAAATATGTATATGTATATTCAAATATACATATACTCACACATCAGCAATTTTGTTTAGCTGTTAAGGCTAGAATCCCAGAGACCATGAATTCTAGCCCCACTCTTAGGCACAAAGCCAACCGGTTGACCTTGGGCCAGTCACTCCCTCTTAGCCCTAGAAAAGAAGCAATGTCAAAGTTTTAAAAACCTTGCCCAAAAAAATCCAGCAAGCTTTGGTCCAGACAATCAACACCAATTCAAAGACAGACAGACAGACAGACACAAACACACACACCTCATTTACCTGAAAAATACCCAGTACAATGCAGTGTTTCATAGCAGGAGTTAAGCCTTAATTTTCAAGGTGTTGTTTTCTTAGGATATGATAACAGTAAGTCTTACTTTAGGGGGTTACACAAGGAAGCTGGATATCTTGTCTGGTTGCTTGCTAGTTAATTCCTTGCCAGGAATGAAACCTCATAATTATAGTTGATCCTTACCTATAATTAGTTGCTATTGTCTACAGATGGCCCTAGTTGTTCTTGATTTTGAAATATAACATTGATTCACTTTTATTTTTTTCATCCATGGCTGCTCAGGAAGAAATAGGAGTTAAAATATTATTTTGTAAAAGGAAACCAAATCTATAGCAGTAGCAATAGCATTTAGACTTATATACCACTTCATAGTGCTTTTACAGCCCTCTGTAAGCAGTTTATAGAATCAGCATATTGCCCCCAACAATCTGGGTCTTCAGTTTTCCCACCTCGGAAGGATGGAAGGCTGAGTCAACCTTGAGTCAATGGTGAGATTTGAAATTAGCTTGCACTGCTTTGCTCTAACCACTGCACCACCCCAGCTGCCTCTTTCATTTTTAAGCCAGCTGGGAGCATCTAATTCTGATTATAATACTTCACCTATACAACTTATAACTGTTCAGTGATCAAAGTTACAATGGCCCCAGAACGAAATACTTATGACCGATTTTAACACTGATGACCATTGCAGTATCTCCAAGGTCACATTATCTGACATGTATTTATGATGATTGCCTTGTGATTACCATTTGTAACTTTCCCAGCTGGCTTCCAACAAGCAAAGTCAGATTCACATAATAACTGCAGTGATTTGCTTAACAACTATGGCAAAAAAGTCATAAAATGAAACACAACTCATGTAATATTTACCTTGCTTTGCAGTGGAAATTTTGAGCTCAACTTTGGTTGGAAGCAGAGGTCTACCTGTAATTTATGTGATGAGTTTACACATGTTTAAAGTAGCATTTTAGTAAATGTTTTGGAATTTGAAGCACTCTGCTGGAGGCATGGTGTAAATGCAACAGCATAATGGAAAGACGAAAGCATTATTTCTGCTTGGTTTTTTTCATGGCCATCAGAATTGGACAGAAAAATATAGCAGAAAAATGCATCCTTTTCTCTGTGGTGTTAATTGAGGGACAAATTGCAACTGAAGTATTGTCAGATGCACTTTTTAGAAATAAAAATAAAGCTTGGTCCATGATCCAGATAGATAATGTATTAGCCAAGGACCAACTGTTCTATTGTTTTACTTTGCTCACTGTAAATGGAGCAAAAAGTTATTTATAACATTCCTTTTCCCCTTTTTGCTAGACACTCTATTTTAAATAATCCGATAGTTCATAATTCAACAAGAATAAATAATTAAACATTCATTATAATTTTATATAAGAGCACACACTTTATATTGAGGTTAATTTCATTTTATGAATCACCAATTTGGCCAGTGGAAATCACGTTTTAGTGAATGAAAGTGTTGTCCTTCAGATGTTACTTAATTTACTCATCCTTCAGTCAAAGTCTGTGGAGTCAAGAAGTTTTCAGGAGATAGCTAAAAATCAGAGAAATATTTCAAACTAACCAGCTTTTGACAGAGCCATTCCCCATCCACAGATGAAGGAAATATCTGAAGGTCAAGATGGAAGTCATACACAGGATGGGGCTTTAACCCCACAATCACAGCATTTTGGAATGAAGTTTGAACTCACAGTTCAGCACCTTGACTTTTTAACTGCTGTCCCTTGTAGATATACCAAGTGGTTCATCAAGAGTTCAGAAAAGCCATTGTTTGTCTTATTTCAATGTCTCCAAAGTGGCTTTAAATTCAACAAAGTTGACACTTGAAGTCAGCTGGTTCTATTGTGCCAATCATATACACTTGATAGTCTCAAATTAAAAGAATGCTAGAACTTCTGAACTTAAAAAATTACTTTTATTTTTGGAACCAATAAAATTATGGTAAATATTTACAAATAATTATCTCACATAAAGGTTACATAAAATCAAAATGTCCACAAGTAACAGTCACTCTCATGAAGACACACTGATATCGAAACTACGCCAATCTTATTGCATGTTTCTTCAACTAATCTAAAATAAAATGTTTGCAGTCAACCATTTAACTTAGAATAAAAATCACAAAGTCCAGTATTGACAAGAAAATTCAGAATCAAAGCAAAACAAATGAATTCCTTTCCCAAATGCCCCTCCCTTTAACCCACATTTTAAAATACCCACCCAACTCTTAAAAAATAAATCCCCCAAATAAATCCCCAAAACAAATTTAAACAAACAAAAAAGTTTTGACATCTTTGGCAAATTGGCACTGCTGTCATTACATTCAAATATTATTACACACAAAAGCAACGCACGGCACTAAGAAAAAAACACCAAGTTTTCAAGTCAGTTCTTTTCCTACTAGAAAAAAGGATACAAAAACATACACATTTTAAGAAGCAATTTTATCTTGCGGAGATTTGTCTCCTACTTCAAAGGCAATTCAATTGTATTTTTATGGTTATTTTCTTTATTTTCCTTTATTTTGTCTGTTTCGTTGGTCTTTAAAAGTAAGCTTCTAAATGGCCATCGGAGACTTTGGTGAATACAATCAAAATTGATTTCTTTGATGCTAGATATTTTTTAATACTGAGAAGTCTGTCCTTGTTAATTCTATTTGCAGGGCAATGAGTCTATATTTCAAAGGCCACTAGAAAGTGACAATTCAGGTTGATTTCAATATGACATTGAGCAAAACAAAAATATCTGAGGTTTAATTTTGCATTGTATTTTGGTAGGAATAATTCTAGAAGAAATGTTTACCATGGATTACATTGGACAGGTCCAAAGCATAAGGCAGCAAATTCTACCGTTTCCCTTTGGGACTTGATTTTTAAGGACAATTCCCAATGCATCAATGGTAAACTATTTTTGAAATGAAGGAAAGAAATGAAAAGGGGAAAAAAAGCCTTTAAAAGCAAATTGTGACTGAATATAGGATGTTCCAAAAAAAAAAAAAAAAGAATCTGTTCAGGACATGTCTGATGTATCTACAGTATGGTAGATCTTTGGATCCTGGATATTACAGCTCAACCTCTATGATAGATAGATTGTTTTAGTTACAGATGAAGTCCCTATGTTTATTGGTTCTGGGTAGCAACAATTCAGACTACCACTAGATGGCAGCAGAAACACAAGCAAAATCTCAGCCACCTAGTGGTTGTGTGCAGCACAGCTCAGAAAACACATTTTCCATAAATTGTTTAGAGATTGGCATAAACGCATTGAGAGATAATTCAACAGTTGCCTCCTGATACAAGCAGTACAAAGTATGAGCGTGCAAAACCCACATTCAAGGGACTGACTTGACTTTAGTAACTAGTGTGAGTATTCCAAGCTTGGCAGCATAGTTGTAGACTTGACAAAGTAACTGGGAAAATATTGGCTCATTCAGCAATTCTGTTTTTACTCATTCCCAAAGAAATGCAAACCCATAGTTTTGCACATACCATACAAGGGGCCTAAAATGCCCTGGAATCTATATTGCCTTGGTCTTTATGTTTGAAACGCAGTATACACAAAAGTATTCATGGAGGAAAAAATAACCCCCTTAAGTGCAATTGTAAAGGTATTTCTGGTATTAAGTCTCATCTATTACAGCTAGCATTGTCATGTGATTCATGCTTATAGTCAAATGATTTTGGGTAGATTTTGATCCTGTTAAAACTCTCCACCCCTCTTTTAATTAATCTTGATTGTATAAAGCAATTATCAACTAAAGATTGTGTTTTTTTAACTGTCATCATAATCATATTTGCTTGCAGCCTATATTCATTCATGAGCTTCCTCTCCAAGAACATTTTGAGTAAACCAAATTTTAAATTCAGTGAATTTGTTTCAAAAACACATCTGAAATTTGATTGGTTTGAAAGCTGTTTGTAAAGGAGACCTATATCGGGCAAACAACTCTAGAAATATGTAATCTTGGTTTTATTTAGAAGAGAGTTGTGGGAATTGGCTAACCTTAAGTTAGTTATAGCTATTCAAAAACATGGCAAAGACATGACCCTTCCCCTTAGAATTAATCTTGCTCCACTGGAAGAAGCTTGAAGGTCCAGAAAAACATTGAGAATATTAAACCTCAAAAGAACTGGAGATGCTTCAGATAAGCATCCACTCTTTTTAGGGCTTATCAAAAGAGAGTCACACCTCCAAATCTTTTGAGAGCGACCAATCAGGATTTAACAGATAGAAATGCTTACTGTCATCATCAAACCATGCACTTCCCAGTTAAAGCTGGAGAGAAAAAGTCTCAGAATAAGTGCTTGGAGACTAGAACTCAACACCAGAAGTGAAATGTTCCCAGTTTGCTTGTGCTTGTCAGTCAGCAGAGAGCCATTCGCAAAGGAAGTGTCAGGCTCCGCCCAATTACCCGGATGTCGCCATTTACCTTCTTTTACCCGCTATACATGCGCAAAGCGTTCTGTGAATGCACAGAGGGTAAAAGAACCCAAATGGGGATGTCCGGGCAGGTGGGCAGAGCCTCTCTTTGCAACTGGCTCTCCTACGACTGACAAGCATGAGCAAATCAGGAGCATTTCACCCTTGCTTGACACTAATACTTTTTTCCTTTTACTCGCTGTAGTTCTCTGTTTAGTAGCAGTCTGTCTTTAGGACAACATTATCTTTAACCCAGTAGCAGTGGAAGAGCATTGTGTGGCTAAAGTATTTAAAGGATTGTTTTCGCCACCACATTGTTAAGGCAGAGGCTGTGGGACTTGTATTAAAACCCCATTTAGGCACATTTTCTGGATTTTTTATTGATACATATTAAGCAACTGGACTTTCACAGATAGGACTACAGAACGTCTACATCAGGGGTGTCAAAACTCAAGGCCCGTGGCCAGATCTGGCCCACGGGATGCTTAAATCCAGTCTGCAGGATCGAGCCGCAGTTCCAGTGAAAATGGACTCCCAAGTTCCATTTTTGGCTGCAATGGCCTCCCACAACACTCTACTAAAGGGTTTTAGAAGGTTGTCACAGCCAAAAATAGAGCCCGTTTTCACAGGCAGAGCACTCGGGTAGCCAAAAATGCCCCAAACATGAATGATGTCAAGCTGGCCACACCCATCCAGCCACGCCCACCCCATCCCCCTGAAGTCAAACACAAGCCTGATGAAATAGAGTTTGACATCCCTGTTCTAGACACACAATCTTGGCTCATGAAAAATCTATTTGATTTTGGGTCTTGAAACCAAAATCTTGGGTCATGAACAATATCAAAAATATTGTGGTTTGTTTGTGGCTCTTTTCCTCTTGACTGTCAGGTTGTTGTTTTACTGCAGAAGAGTAATGAGGGTGGTTTTCATAAAAACACATGGATGGAAAAAAAGATCCCTTTTTTTAACACTGGAAGAGGCTAGTTCAGATATTGCCTTTCTCATGATAACAACAAGAAGAATGGTATGGGAAGCAGCCATGCTTGTCTCATCTCCCAGGTGTAGCTCAGTTGAACCTCTGATGAAAGCATTATGTGCATAAATTTTGAATTGGATTTGAATAATTTACTCAAACTCAGAACTAGCCAAAAAAAGAAAGAAAATCACTCTTCAGTCTTTCATGGGAAATATCTGGGGTGACTTCTCATGTCAAGGAACTAGATCCACTGATCAAGGAGATGGCTATAGACTAAAATGGAGCTTCATTCAAGAATAGGAGAGAGGGTTTTTGGATGGGGAGGGCAAGTTACCTACTTCCTATTCAATCCTTCCATGTCTGGGGAAAACTGAAAGGCAGAGAGTGGTATTCTATGTGAATGGATAATTGGTAGGCTCTCTAGTTCTGCTAGAACAGAAGCAGTAGTAAAGTTCATATTAAGAAAAGACTCCACCTCCTGTTCTGTTTAGGAAGAGGAATGATTACCAGGAGGATTTTCCCTTGCTTAAAGAAAATTATCTTTTCTCCCCCTTGCACTTCTGAAGTTAATTCAGTAAATCTGTCTCTATGTTTCTTGCTTTATCATCCCCATAAGTTGACACAATTTATCCAATTTATCCCTGCATGACTGTTATCCCTGCAGGACTGTTATTTTTTATACTAGCCCCAGTTTGTTTGGGTTCACAAAATAGTAAACTTGGGTAGGAGGAGAATCAACACCCTTATTTATAGTGTGGACAAAGACTATATGCACCAGTAGTGGGTTCTAAATCCCGTTGCTAGTGGTTCGTGTGCACAAAAGAATCCCGGGCAAGTGGGCGGAGCCTCCTACCTCCACTACCGGTTTGAAAAAACCAAATTATCACATGGAGGTCATGTTTTCTCTCACACTTATACATAGATGAAATGAAATTCCTAATGTTTTTCTTTCTTTCAAAAAAAAGAAAAGGAATCCTGCATCCCAATTAGCGAGGCTCATTTTTGCTTGATATTCTACCTCCTATTCCACTAAATGCATATCCTTACTGATATACTGTGTTTTGGGGCTCCCCAGATATGTGAATGGCCAATTAGCCTTAAATATAGTGATAGATCACTTGTCATCATTTGATGTGACTAACTGGTCGCAGATGAATCACCATAAAATAATGACATTGCCTAAAAGCAGTTTCTGAAAAGTGTGGGACAAAAGAACAATGACATCACATCAACGCTTCCAATAGTCATTATTTGACAGATTAGGATAAGAATGGGTACTCTCTCCACATATGGAACTTTGGGGAATTGTAAAATAGAATGGAATGCAAAGGAGACATGGCTTTTTTCTATTTATGATATTATCTTCACCATCTTCGTGGGCTTTTCTTCTATTCATACCTTGCTGGAATAATCAATAGCTGCATACTTTTCTGCCTTACAAGGCAAAGGTTGCAGGTTTAAGTCCCAGTGGGTATGGCTAGCTGATGAGGCCAAAATAAGGCCGAAATAGATCTATCCTAGTCTCCCTTAATTTTCAAATTCAGCAAAAAAACATGTGACAGATAGAGATAGAATTGTCGGCTATCAATAAAATTAGCTGCCTTGGATATGGCCCTGGGTTGGGCCGAGAGGCAAAAAAGGAGCTGTGATGTTCCTTCAATACACCAGGGTGATTCGACACAAAAATATGTAACCCTTCCCTGGTGCAGAGCTGAAGGGATTGGATACTGTAGCCTAGAGGATAATTCTCTGCCTTACAAGGCAAAGGTTGCAGGTTCAAGTCCCAGTGGGCATGGTTAGCTGATGAGGCCAAAATAAGGCCGAAATAGATCTATCCTAGTCTCCCTTAATTTTCAAATTCAGCAAAAAAACATGTGTCATATATATATACAGTATATATGCATATATAGAGAAACAATTATTGAATATTTATGCATGATGCATGATGACCAAGAGTGTAAAAGCTTTGTACCAAAACAAAACCCTCCTCAAAATAATATAAAGGCAGGGCTCGCTGTGTGAACCCCAGTAAGTTGCTTCTATAAATCACATCAATGATGTGTCAGTTGACCAAGACTGCAACTTACAAGATGAGTTTTCTACCTTTCTGTGTCACGTGCATGCAATATGCGAGGTGAAGCAGAGCTTGGTTTTTCAAGGGCTGTCTGCTTGTGGCTGTTCCTGATTCACCAGGCTTTGTTAAATGTCATCATTTCTTTGTGCAAGCTGTTGAAAATTGCTTGCTAAAGTACAAAATGCACTAATGTTTCTTAGCTCCTCTGTTTCCTAGTCACATACACACTATGTTGTAGTAATGGAGATGCAATGATTTCATATCATCAAATATTGTAGGAGCCTACTCACAGAAGAGAACTGTCTGAAGGGATCCCCCCCCCCACCAGAAATTAAAACATTGCAGCTACTCTTCGGTGGTTTTCAGAGAGATTTGCTGCAGGAGCTGTGCTTTGGATTGGTTCTGCATTAAAGAGGAGAGGATAGCATTAGGATAGTGTCTGACCCAGGAATCTTTTACTCTTTGTCCATGGTTAGAAATTAGGGATTAGTGGGATGATTAGACAATATTGCTTTTTATTTCATGTTGAAAAGGCTAAAGACTTTTAGCAAAAAAAAAAAGATGCTATGCTTGGTCACTCCAAATATTATTATTATTATTATTATTATTATTATTATTATTATTATTATTAATCAGATTTGTATGCCGCCCCTCTCCATTTGCTCTACAACTTCCAGTGAATGTCAGATTTTCCCTCTGTCTGCATATTTATGGTTTAGATCTGCTGGAAAAGGATCAACAAGACTTTATAGACATATTGTCAGATTTTTGAGCTGGTTCAGACAAGAAGCACAAACCACAAGTACTAACACTACCTTTCTTGTAAGGCTATAGTATCGGAATCTTGCTAGCCTGAATGAATTTCTCACCTGTTTTACATTTACTTTTTTGAAAAGTAGAGAGATACTTTCTGAGATACATCCAGGAGTGGGCTATACCGCCCGGACGGGGAGGAATGCAGTGGGGTAACAAAAATGGAGCTCCATTCCAGAGCACCCAATTTGGACTGAAAGATGTTAAAAGAAAATGCAGGGCATCCTGCATAAGCCACCGCCCACAGTGTGGTAGTAAAAAGTTTGATAGCCCTTCACTGGATACATCCCATACTCTTGTTCTTTTTTGTGGGCTTGAGTTACCTTTTGCACGAATATTTTTTTAGGCTGTGACTCTTCCTCCTATCTCTCAAGGTCATATCCATACAGGTAATCCTCACTTAGAACAGTTCATTTAGTGACCATTCAAAGTTACAATGGCAGTGAAAAAAGTGCCATTCACTTAACAACCGTGTTACTAACTTAATAACTGTAGTGATTCACTTAACAGCTGTCTTTGAACTAGATCATCACTGGTCATAAGATTATTATTTTTTTGAAAAATGGGTAAAATGAGTAGTTCTTGGAGTGAAGAGAAGTTTATGGCAACATAAATAATTGAAGTCAATCTTTTCCCTAACAGTTATAAACTTCATTCTATATATAGAAGAGTGTATATATCATAGGGAAAAATGTTAAAGCATAGAAATACTAATCCTTTCTTTGTATCCCAGGATGAAAAACCACACTATTAATATACTTAACTTATTCTTACTAAAATATTGTCAGTTCCAGTTGAGGAACTTTACTTATAAATAGCCTGTGACAGGATATAACCCTGACCTTTGTCAACCTCTCATCCTGAAACTTTATGAAAACTGCTTTATTAAGATTTGAGAAACTCGAATTATTCCTTTTTGAAGGGGGGAAAAAGCCCCAAATTCTACCTTGGGAGATAATACCTTTACTTCATTGTGTATAAGCGTTTCTTTCCCATGTACAGTGGTACTTTGGCATTCATCATTAATTGGTAATCATCATTAATTGGTTCCAGGAAGCACAACAAAAACTAAAAATAAGTCCCAAACAAACCACATGACCCTTTGTTTCAGCCTAAAAAACTTCCTGTCTGTCCCTTTTGATATATCAGTGTCCTTCCCAGCACTTCCGACTTCCTGTCCACCCTCTGTGGTCATCCCCCTCTTCCTTCTGCAGAGACCTTCTTGGCATGGTCAACTTCCTGTCCATTCTCTGTGGCTGTCCCCCTTTTCCATCACAACACATTAGGTACCAAACCAAAAACAAATATACTGGGACAACATTTTTGAGTCAAAATGCGCTGAATACCAAATCTGATGAGTTTTGAAGCAGTTGAGTACCAAGGTACCACTGTATATAAGATTTTGGTCATTTGGAATTTCTTCTTTTATGCTGAAATGAACTTAAAGTAAAAAACCATATGGTTGTCTGTGATTAGAAGTAAACATAATATTCAACAGTTAAAATGGTGGTAATTCTCCCTATCATTTGCTCGTAGGTTCATTACCAAATGCTCACCTGACTGTCAGAATAGTTTTTTTCTAGAAAGAACATCAGTCCCAGAAATGGCCAGTTAATGTTAACCTGGTTTAGAGTTGTTTTAAAGCTTACTGAAGTTTTAGAGTCAGTGCACCATTATCAGAACACATTTTTTCCAATGTATTTTAAGATCATCCTTTGTTCCATGTATTTGACTTATGCTAAACCATTCTATAGTAACACAAAGAAGTTATTTACATTGGTGCTTTGCTATTTGAGTAGAACATTTGTTTTTCTTTTGCCTTTAATGCCCACTCACTGAATTAAGACCCAATTTGTGCTGTCCAAGCTGGAACTACAGGTTGTAATTACAATGCACACATTAAAGAGATACCCCATAGGGAACTGTTCAATATTAGCAATGTTCCTATTCCCCAACATGGCTAAAGGAACCAGATATAGCTTGTCAGTCCAAAGCAAGAAGACCGCATGTTAGACATGGATACTGCATTTCACAAACTGCAGGAAATGTGAGCAAAACTAATTCTTTGTTTGCCCTGTGTTTTTTAATGGGAAATTCAATTAAGATTCTCTAAAAAATCCATTAATTAAAAACAGTGAAGTAATAAGCTGTCCACCTAGCTGAAAGAGTAATGTTCTAATCATTGTGTGGGCTGGTTGGACAATTTCTCATTCCTTATAGCTTGATTTCAGTAGTTGCACTCTCGATGATTCCAGTGGTGTCATCTGACGTGGTGTGGTGAATATGCTTCTTGGTTTGTTTTGTCAGTGACGATCATAAGCAGCAGCAGCTGCTGGGGGCGCGGCACCTCGGGCTGCAGCACTGTAATAGTAAGGAGAACCTGGAACAAGGAAAAACAGCAGAGTGGAAACATGTTTCATGTGTAATTTCTACCAAACAAATAAAACTGTTTGAAAGCAGAAACAGAAAAGGTGATCTGAAAACTTCACTGGGTCTTATGCAGACCCCTAAAACGAGGGGGTAAATTTAGCAAGTTTTACACAGTAAAACTTACTTGCATCTTACTTGCATTATGCCAGGTTGAATTTATGTTTTGCTGACAAAGAAATGAAGGGGGACCAGTCCAGATCTATTTCAAGCTATTTAGCTCTCATCAATTGGCCATACCCCTCTGGGATTCAAGTCCAGGATACTTGTATATTAGGTAGGTGTATTAACCTCTAAGCTACAGATTCTTCTCCTTTGTTGGCTATATCAGGAGAAAGATTGTTTTTTGTCAAGGCAACCTGGGTCTACCCAATTATCTGTTTGTTTGTTTGTTTGTTTGTTTGTTTGTTTGTTTGCTTGTTTGCTTGCTTGTTTGCTTGCTTGTTTATTATTTGTCAAAGACATGGACAAGATAGTAGGTATTGGTATAAACATAAGCAAAGTAGGTACAGGTAAATTTGGGCAGTAGGACAGTAAAACAGAGATGTTAGGCACAATGTTGCGCTTATGCAGGCCCCTTACAGACTTCTTGGGCATGGGGTGGGGTTGACTGTAGACAGTCTAAGGTTAAAGCTTTTCAGGTTTGGGGAAGAAACCACAGAGTCAGGTAGTGCATTCCAAGCACTGACAACTCTATTGCTAAAGTTGTATTTTCTGCAATCAAGTTTGGAGCGATTTATGTTGAATTTGAATCTATTGTGTGCTCGTGTATTATTGTGGTTGAAGGTGAAGTAGGACACTGCGGTAGATGATTTTATGAACTACATAGTTAGATCATAACAAAGGCGACATAGCTCTAAGCTACCTAAGCCCTAAATTTAAAGTTTGGTAGAATAAGGTATTCTGTTGCGCGCAGAGGAGTGGAGGACTCTTCTTGAGAAATATTTCTGAACTCTCTCGATTGTATTAATGTCCGAAATGCAGTGCAGGTACCATACAGGTGAGCTGTATTCAAGAATTGGTCTAGCAAATGTTTTGTATGCTCTGGTTAGCAGTGTAATGCTGCCAGAGAAGAAGCTATGCAAAATTAGATTAACAAGTCTTAGTGCCTTTCTGGCAACGTTGTTACAGTGGGCCGGAGTATACAAAAAATAGCAAGGACAATAAATAGTTGTTGCAAAGCAACTGCTTGTGAAGGCTCCGGAATTGGGGCTGAAAGGAGAAAACAGAAAAAGTATGCACCGTCTCATAATTGGGTAGACCAGGTTGCCTTTACAAAAAACAATTATACCAGGTTACTACAGAGAACCCATGCAACTGGGTTTTTTAAACCCAGGTAAAATTGGGGCGACAGGATGGAGCTGAGCATTTAAAGGTCATATGACACCTATGAGAAGTTCATAGCAGATAATTTTTGCTACTACCTAAGATTGCAGAAATATCTGCAGCTAAGATTGAACTCTCAATCTTTCGACTGGGAGGCCAATGTCTACTCCTCTAAGCCACCAAGTCAGTCTCAAACCACTGTAACTAAAATTATGAGGCAGTCCCCTTGTCTCCTTCTTCAAACCATACACATTTAGAAATGATTTGATTTAGCTACATGTCCAGATTGAATATCTGAATTTCAAAGATACTCAACAGAAAAAAGATAAGTTTAGACCAGTATTTTAAATCATTTCCCTTTGATATTGTCTAAACCAGTGGTTTTCAACCGTTTCTTCATCACAGACCCCTTTTAAATAACTTTTGTGGCTATGGACAATGGCCATAGGCTCCGAAGTCTTAACTCAAGATTTAAATCATAAAATTTGTTCAAGCCTTTGTGGACCCCCCCCATGGAGATCCACAAACCCCAGATTGAAAACCACTGGTCTAAACAAAAATATACTTGATTCCATATCTTAAAATGATGCTTTCTAAGTAAATTTGGAACATTATTTGACTTTACAAATAAAATATAGCAGTATGTAAGGAAAGACATATTTTGAGGTATATATACTGGCAAGCCAAGTCTCTAACTCCAAAAGATTGCTTTCTTGGATGTTATTTGGAGCGCTGACAAATACGTTCCTTTGAATCTATAGGTAGATTACAACTTCACCTTGTTTTTTGGGCAACCAGATGCTAATTATGAGATTGTAGTGGGTGGATAAGTTAAGTACATTTCCTGTAAGAACGTGTTATGAAAGTGGAAGAGAAATGGAGATCTATAAAGCCGTCAAAACCCCAAGGAATTCCTAAATATTTATGTTCCATTTGCTCCATTGGAGACTCTGCCCCTCTTTGTAGTCATTCCATGGAAGTGTGCTTACCAACTGGGAAGAGGCATATCACAATAAGTAAACTTGAAGGAATTTGGGAAAGAATGGAATTTATTTATTTATTTATTTATTTATTTATTATTATTTAGATTTGTATGCCGCCCCTCTCCGAAGACTCGGGGCGGCTCACAACAAGATAGAACAAATCATAAATAATCAGAAAACTTTAAAATTTATACAAGATTTAAAAGAACCCCATATACTAACAGATGCACACACAAACATACCATGCATAAATTAAACATGTCCGGGGGAGGTGTTTCAATTCCCCCATGCCTGACGGCAGAGGTGGGTTTTAAGGAGTTTATGGAAGGCAGGGAGAGTAGGGGCAGTTCTAATCTCTGGGGGGAGTTGGTTCCAGAGAGCCGGTGCCGCCACAGAGAAGGCTCTTCCCCTGGGGCCCGCCAACCGACATTGTTTAGTTGACGGGACCCGGAGAAGGCCCACTCTGTGGGACCTAATCGGTCGCTGGGATTCGTGCAGCAGGAGGCGGTCTCGGAGATATTCTGGTCCAGTGCCATGAAGGGCTTTAAAGGTCATAACCAACACTTTGAACTGTGACCGGAAATTGATCGGCAGCCAATGCAGACTGCGGAGTGATGGTGAAATATGGCATACCTAGGTAAGCCCATAACTGCTCTCGCAGCTGCATTCTGCACGATCTGAAGTTTCCGAACACTTTTCAAAGGTAGCCCCATGTAGAGAGCATTACAGTAGTCGAACCTCGAGGTGATGAGGGCATGAGTGACTGTGAGCAATGAGTCCCGGTCCAGATAGGGCCGCAACTGGTGCACCAGGCGAACCTGGGCAAACGCCCCCCTCGCCACAGCTGAAAGATGGTTCTCTAATGTGAGCTGTGGATCGAGGAGGACGCCCAAGTTGCGGACCCTCTCCGAGGGGGTCAATAATTCCCCCCCAGGGTAATGGACGGATAGATGGAATTGTCCTTGGGAGGCAAAACCCACAGCCACTCCGTCTTATCCGGGTTGAGTTTGAGTCTGTTGACACCCATCCAGGCCCCAACAGCCTCCAGGCACCGGCACATCACTTCCACTGCTTCGTTGACTGGGCATGGGGTGGAGATGTAAAGCTGGGTATCATCAGCGTACTGATGATACCTCACCCCATGTCCTTGGATGATCTCACCCAGAGGTTTCATGTAGATATTAAATAGCAGGGGGGAGAGGACCGACCCCTGAGGCACCCCACAAGGGAGAGACCTCGGAGCCGACCTCTGGCCCCCCACTAACACCGACTGCGACCGGCCAGAGAGGTAGGAGGAGAACCACTGAAGAACAGTGCCTCCCACCCCCAACCCCTCCAGCCGGTGCAGAAGGATATCATGGTCGATGGTATCGAAAGCCGCTGAGAGGTCAATGAGCACCAGGACAGAGGATAAACCCCTGTCCCGGGCCCGCCAGAGATCATCCATCAACGCGACCAAAGCAGTTTCCGTGCTGTAACCGGGCCTGAAATCCGACTGCTGGGGACCTAGATAATCGGCTTCTTGCAAGGACCGTTGGAGCTGGAGTGCCACCACCTTCTCAACAACCTTCCCCATAAAGGGAAGGTTGGAGACTGGACGATAGTTATTAAGTACGGCTGGGTCCAGGGAAGGCTTCTTGAGGAGGGGGCGCACGAGCGCTTCTTTATAGAGTGTTGGAAAAACTCCCCTCCCCAAGGAAGCATTGGTAATCTCCTGGACCCAGCTCCGTGTCACCTCCCTGCTGGCCGAAACCAACCAGGAGGGACACGGATCCAGTAAACAGGTGGTGGAACTCACAGCTCCAATGGCCTTGTCCACTTCATCAGGTGTCACCAGATCAAACTCTTCCCAGACAGGTGGACAAGTACGTGCCCCAGTCACCTCGACTGACTCGTTGTCAGTGGACTCTGTTTTCCAATTGGAGTCGAGATCGGCCCGGATCTGAGCGACTTTATCAGCGAAAAACGTGTTAAAATCCTCGGCACTGCTCTGTAAGGGCTCCCCAACTCCCCCCTGGTTAAGAAGGGAGCGGGTCACCCTAAACAGAGCGGCCGGGCGGGATTCCGCTGATGCAATCAAGGCGGCATGGTACGCACATCTTGCCGCCTTGAGCGCCACTTTGTAAGTCTTAATAAAAGCTCTTACAAGTGTTCGATCAGATTCAGACCTACTCTTCATCCATCGCTTCTTTAGATGTTTCTTTTGGCGTTTCAACTCCCGGAGCTCCTTGTTGAACCATGGAGCTCTACGGGGTCTAGCGCCACGGAGAGGTCGCAAAGGCGCAATCCAGTCAAGAGCCTCCGCTGCAGCCTTGTTCCAGGCCTCCGCAAGAGACTCTGCTGAACTGTGGACGAGTGCCTCTGGAATAACCCCAAGCGCCGTCTGAAAGCCCTCTGGGTCCATCAGGCATCTGGGGTGGAACATCTTAATTGGTTCCACCTCCCTGCGGGGAAGGATTGGAGCCAGGAAGTCAAGCCGTAGTAGGAAATGGTCTGACCATGACAAAGGCAATGCTTCTAAGCCCCTTAGTCTCAGACCATTACTCAATTGCTCGGAAAGGAATACCATGTCAGGTGCGTGCCCTCCCTCATGAGTCGGACCCTGTACTACTTGAGTCAGGTCCGTGGCTGTCATGGTGGCCATGAACTCCTGTGCCAACCCAGAGGTTTTGCCGAGTGACGGCAGGTTGAAGTCCCCCAGGACAATAAGTCCGGGGAACTCCACCGCCAACCCGGCTACCTCCTCGAGTAGCACAGGCAGGGCTTTTGACACGCAGCTGGGAGGCAGGTGAGAAATAAGCCCACCTGAACCCCTAAGTCCAACTTCATCAAGAGAGACTCGCAACCCGCAATTTCTGGAGCAATGAGTCTACGTAGGCAAAGGCTCTCCCTGGCTATAATAGCCACTCCTCCCCCCCTTCCCTGGGGTCGAGGTTGATGCCATATCTGAAACCCGGCTGGGCAGATTTCAGAGAGAGGAACACCTCCCTCTGGGCCCAGCCAGGTTTCAGTAATACATGCCAGGTCGGCCTCCTCATCCAGGATCAGATCCCGGATGAGGAGAGCTTTATTTACCACCGACCTGGCATTGAGCAGCAGCAACCTGAGCCCAGGGCCAGAGTTACACTCATCACCAGTACCCAAGATTGGGCTCACAGAGCCAGAACAAGGGATCGTTATTAAGCAACGATCCCTCGTTCCCCTGGAACGGCTAACTCTGTGGCCCCCGCCATATCTGCCTCTCCCCAGCAACACTGGAATATTCCGACCCTCTGCCACCCCAGAGATCGGTGCCCCTTCCTCTCCTGTCTCCCGAGCGTCAGGTGGGCCAAATCTGTCATTCATGCTATTTTCATTCATCTCATGCATACCATAACCCCACCCACTCCAACCATCACACTCACACCAATCATTCATCCTATGCACATTACATACACCCCAGTCATCCATTCATTAAGAAACCCCCCAATAATATTAAGATTAAATTAGTAATAATTAAAATAGATTAACTTGATTATTAAAATACAATAAGAAAAAATATCTAAATTTATCAAATTTAAAAAACTATAAATATAATATAAAATATAAAAAATATAAAAAATATCGGAAATTAGTCAGCAATAAGATAGTGTTAAATTCTTAATTAGTTCTTAATTGGAAGTTCTGGATTATAACAGTGTTCAGGGTCCCAGGGGAGTATCTCAACCTGGTTAAAAGGAAGGATCTCTTCTTGATATTAGTCACCCCTTTTTCTAGCACTATGATGTCTCCCAGGTCTCTTCTCAGTCCCTCAGTTCCATCACCAGTCCCTTGGCTCTCATAGGACCCTCACCCCTCGCTGGTCACTCCTCGGTGGCCTCCGATGACGTCGCTGATTTCTGAGCGAATCCCTTCACTACCGTACTTTGGTCATGATCAAGAATAGCAAATTGGAGGAGTCCAGTACAGTAGTGGATAAAACACTACAGCACTTTTTTCAGCAAAAAAAAAAGTCCATAAAGAGTTCCCAGGTTTCTTTATTAAATCTTTTACCTTTCCTTGTTCAAACAAGCCAATTTATCAATTTCTGCGAATTCTGCCTTCTTCATGATCCACTCTTCCATTATGGGTATTTTACATGTGTCAAAATAGCTATCTTGCTAATGTTGGCATGTCATTTGCTTATGTTTGTGTATATACCAATGCCTGCTATCTTGTACATGTTTGACAAATAAATAAAATAAAATCCAAGGATAAAATGTCCAGCATCCAGCATGGAAACTAGCTATGAAACAACTAACTGATGAAACACGGCAGAATTTAGGAACCAGGAAATAAGAGTTAAGATGTTACTATTTATGAAAATAGTATCTGAGAAAGTTTTAGCAGAACTTTTCCACATACTATGAGATTTTACGGGGAAATAAAATTCAAACGTAACATCTCTTTGTCAAATTGCAACCTTACCTGGGTTGCACTTCTTCCAACTACAAACTGTTTCTCGGGAACAGATAATCCACTCCCGAGATAGATCATACACAGTGTATTAAATTCATTTCTTTTTTTAAAAAAAAGCACTCAAACTTTTTCAAAGTCTTGTTTTCACATAAAATTGTATACACCTTCTCCTGGCTGGAAAAGTAATGAAATTCCTAACAGCAAAACCATTCCTGTCATAGAAAACGCTGCTGACAGCATTAAAGGAGAAGAAACAGGGAAAAATCAATAGAGTAGTGACAGATATCATGAAGAAGTCACAAAGTTCAAGACATGTGTAAGGGGCCAATATTTCAAACAGATGAGCATGTGAAAATAGACTAGCAGCATTGCACAATATTGATGAAAAAGGTTTTCTACATCCTGTTTCAAGAGAGCCAACTGGTATTTTGAGGAGGTGAAGGAGGAAGAGGGAAGGGGAAAGGGGATGGCTTGGCTATCCTTAGATGTCTTTCTTGATACAACAAGGGCAAGGAGAAAATTCTGTAATAAACGGATCTTAACTCATGGTTTGAGGCTTGTTTAGATGAGCTATAATCTTAGCAACCAATACAATAGCAGCCTTAACCAAGTGCCTCCCAGATTAGGTGAATTGCAGTTCCTGTAATTGGCTTATGCTGAATGAGGGATTTACGAAAGATGGTTTGAGATAACATTGGGGCAGGGAGCCACAGAGCAGTAGAATAACCTTGCTATTGTTGCTGCAGGGCAAGCAACACAGTTCCTATGGCAACTTAAATTTAAAAATGCATTGTAAGTTTTTTTTATTATTACTAATGCTCTCCAATTTCATCCTTTTAACAATTGCTTTGAAATTGGTGGCTTATTCTTAGCACATGTGCATATATGAAAGAGCCATTGTGGTAAAGTAGATTAAGATGGTGGACTGGGAAAAAGAAGACCAAGTTGTAGTCCTCCCTTAGGCATATAACCTGACTGGGTGCCCTAGACTGGGAATTTGAAGGAAAAAAATCATGAAAATGAAATGCAAATGAAGCATCATGGATCTATAACCTCCAATGGAGAATCTTCATCCTGCAGCGGTGTGTGTGTGTCTGTGTGTGTGTGTTGTATGTGAGTACAGCGTTCCCTCGATTTTCGCGGGTTAAAATTTCGTGGAACGTCTATACCACGGTTTTTCAAAAATATTAATTAAAAAATACTTCGCCGTTTTTTCCCCTATACAGTACCACGTTTTTCCCCACCCGATGACGTCATATGTCATTGCCAAACTTTCATCTGCCTTTAAAAACATTTTTTAAATAAACTTTAATAAATAAACATGGTGAGTAATAATCTAAATGGTTGCTAAGGGAATGGGAAATTGTAATTTAGGGGTTTAAAGTGTTAAAGGAAGGTTTGGGATACTGTTCATAGCCAAAAATAGTGTATTTACTTCCGCATCTCTACTTCGCGGAAATTCGACTTTCGCGGGTGGTCTTGGATTGCATTCCCCGCGAAAATCGAGGGAACACTGTATATACACACACAAATCTGCAAAAATAAACATTCACATGTCTCTGTTATATTTGCTTATTTCAATAGTGAAGCAAATTTAATATTTCTGACAGTTGTTGCATCATTGCAATAACTAAATGTCCTTTGTTCACATTTTAAGTGTATTTTAAAATGTCAACCTGTATTTCGAGCTTGGTTTAAGACACAAAACATCAGTTCCAAGCCACCAGAAGTATGATGAGTTGACTCAGGCCATATCTACTGCACCTACTCTTAAGTCAGCAAAAAACAATAGTGCAATGATATTTGGTGTTCCTGTTGCTGATCTTTTTATTTATTCTTTGCCCAATATACAATACATATGGAAGAGAATAGACATTAAGTAATATATATAAAGATAGAAAGTAAAAAAGAAGAGAAAATATATGATATATATAAAACCCGAACTCAGAACAATCTACATATATATATATATATATATATATATATATATATATATATATATATATATATATATATATATTTCGGCCTTATTTTGGCCATGTATATATATATATATATATATATATATATATATATATATACATGGCCAAAATAAGGCCGAAATAGATCTATCCTAGTCTCCCTTAATTTTCAAATTCAGCTTAAACATGTGACATATATATATATATATATATATGGGGGGGGGGTGTTATGTCAGATCACCCAGTAAGGAAGGGTGTGGCTAGCTGATGAGGCCAGAACAAGGCCGAAATGGGACCATCCTAGTCTCCCTTAATTTTAAAATTCCAGCTAAAAAAACATTTGACATATATATATATATGGGGCTGAGAGGCAAATAAGGAGCTGTGATGTTCCTTCAATACACCAGGGTGATTCGACACAAAAATATGTAACCCTTCCCTGGTGCAGAGCTGAAGGGATTGGATACTTAGCCTAGAGGATAATTCTCTGCCTTACAAGGCAAAGGTTGCAGGTTCAAGTCCCATTGGGTATGGCTAGCTGATGAGGCCAAAATAAGGCCAAAATAAGGCCAAAATAGATCTATCCTAGTCTCCCTTAATTTTCAAATTCAGCAAAAAAACCATGTGATATATATATATATATATATATATATATATATATATATATATATATATATATATATATGTAGATTGTTCTGAGTTCGGGTTTTGCCCTGTGTAATATTTTGCATGTCTATGCGACGTTTCGGCGAAATCACATTCACCATCATCAGGCTGAAGTTCCAGGAACTTCAGGAACTTCAGCCTGATGATGGTGAATGTGATTTCGCCGAAACGTCGCATAGACATGCAAAATATTACACAGGGCAAAACCCAAACTCAGAACAATCTACATACATATACCCGTGAAAATTTACGAAAATATATATATATATATATATATATATATATATATATATATATATTTGTTTTCGTAGATTTTCACGGGTACAGGTATGACGTTCTTGGTATATTCGGGTTTCTTCCCGTGTAGGATTTTGAAATTTCTGGCGACGTTTCGACGAGGTCTCACTCGTCATCTTCAGGCTGGTGTTTCTGTCCTTGTTCTAAGGCGAACACTGCGAGACCTGAGCTGCCTTCCTTCTATAAATACTGGTGGCTGGGTGTGGTCTGATGGCTCAGCAATTGCCTGTTGTGTAGAAACTTCCTGGTGAGTCAGTGGGGTACCATCTGGAGTCGTTGATGTAGCTGAGGTATGCTGATTAGTTAATGGTTGTAGATTAGGCGTGATATCCTGAGTAGTTGGAACTTGCAGGCTACTTGATTGTTTTACAATGTGTGTTCTGAGTCTGGTTTCTATGGCTGGGATACGTTTGAGGGCTGGTTTCCAGATGTCTGGTAAGTGGGAGGTATCATCCCGCTTGTTCATATTTTGGGGATGTTTTTCTATCTCGATGGCTTCCATGATTATTCTTTTGCTGTAGTGTTCTGTTTTGGAAATTAATTTGGTACTGTCAAAATCTCTGAGAGTAAATGCACGTGTTGCAGAACATAAGAATGCATTAAAGAAAAAAGAAAAAACCTCCTCCGTTTTCCAACACTTCAAAACTACAGGACATGAAATTGATTTTGACAGTACCAAATTAATTTCCAAAACAGAACACTACAGCAACGACCCCAGATGTTACCCCACTGACTCACCAGGAAGTTTCTACACAACAGGCAATTGCTGAGCCATCAGACCACACCCAGCCACCAGTATTTATAGAAGGAAGGCAGCTCAGGTCTCGCAGTGTGCACCTTAGAACAAGGACAGAAACACCAGCCTGAAGATGACAAGTGAGACCTCGTCGAAACGTCGCCAGAAATTTCAAAATCCTACACGGGAAGAAACCCGAATATACCAAGACCGTTATATATATATATATATATATATATATATATATATATATATATATATTCTTATGTCGGATCACCCTGGTATATTTTTAAGGAACGTCACAGCTCCTTTTTTGCCTCTAGGCCCAACCCGGGCCACTGCAAGGCAGTAATATATTTATAGCCGACAAACTATATTTTGTATGTGTTAAATGTTTTTTAGCTGGAATTTTAAAATTAAGGGAGACTAGTATAGATCCATTTCGGCCTTATTAGGCCTCATCAGCTAGCCACACCCTTTCTTTACTGGGATTCGATCTGGGAAGATCGAATCTTCTACAATGCAGAAGCTTCCCAGATCGAATCCCAGTAGACGTTTCGGTGAAATCACATTCACCATCATCAGGCTGGAGTTCCAATCTTTGTGTTTTTGCAAATGAATATTAGCAACTGACATTTCTTCTTAGCATGTAGTGTGGGGGTGGAGATTTGCTTTGAATGTAGCAAATAGATTGGGTGACTATGCTTCCGTGATCTGATTGGTTGGTGTAATCATGGTTATAGAAGGAATGGCATGAAGATTATGAAGTGTTTTGTTTAAGTCTGATTTCCAAATATAAAATTCTAAAATCATAATAATTAAAGGATTGACATATTGATTATAATGAGGTGTTTATTTTGTTTAAGGCTGGTTTCCAAATCTCTGGCAGGCGCGAGGTATCATCCCTTTTATTTAAACAAAAAGATCTTTTTTCAATTTCAATAGCTTCTAGAGAGATTCTTTTATATAAATTCTCTGTTTTGTGGAGTAATTTAGTTTTTTCAAAGTCAATTTCGTGCCCTGTTTTTTTAATGTGCTGGACAAGGGAGGAGGTCTTCTCCTGTTTCTTGACTGCATTCATATGTTCTGCCATGCGCTGGCTCACTCTTCGGTTAGTTTGTCCAATGTATGTGGCTGCACATGTTTTGCAAGGGATTTCATAGATACCTTGGTATTCTAATTGGATTTTATCTTTGGGGCTCCTTAGGATATTAGATATTTTTTGGTTAGTGCAAAATGAGGTTTTGATGTTATGTTTTTGTAGAATTTTACTAATTTTATCCGTGGTGCCTTTGATGTAAGGAAGGATGGTGGTGCCATTGTCCTGTTCTTGATCTTGTTTTTTGGGGGGTGTCTCTTTATTGATTAGGTTTGTTATTGTTTTCTCTTTGAATCCATTAGAAATTAGTACATCTTTGAGTTTGTTCAATTCAGTTTTTAAGTGCTCATGGTCAGCTAAGCGTTTGGTTCTGGTGATGAGAGTTTTGGCCACTGAGGTGATTTGTGCGGGGTGGTGGTGTGAGTGTGCATTTAGATAACGGTTGGTATGGGTTTTCTTTTGGTAGATAGTATGTCCTAGGCTGCCATTGGGTTTTTTATAGACCAGTACATCTAGAAAGGGAAGTTGATCATTGATTTCTGTTTCCATAGTAAACTGTATTTTGGGGTGTAGGCTGTTGAGATGAGTGAGGAAATTGTCTAGTTTTTCTTTACCATGTGGCCAAATTACAAAGGTATCATCAACATATCTCAGCCAAAGTTTGGGTTTGTATTTGGCTTGCTCTAAAGCATTATTTTCGAAATATTCCATATAGAGGTTGGCTATGACAGGTGATAGAGGTGATCCCATGGGGGCTCCCTCTATTTGTTTATATCTTTGTTCATTATAGATGAAGTATGTATTGGTCAGGCAGTGGTTGGTAAGGTCTAGGATATATTTGGGGGGTTTGTGTTTGTCTTGGATAGCTGTCAAGGCTTCTGTAATAGGTATTTGTGTGAACAGGGACACGACATCGAAACTTACAAGTAGGTCATCGAGTTGTAGGTTTTGTTTTTTAATTATTTGTATAAAGTGGGATGAATTTTGAACATATGAGGTAATAGTTTCTGTATATGGTTGAAGGTATTTGGCTAAAAATTTGGCAAGGTTTTGTAGAGGGGAGCCTATAGAACTGACTATTGGCCTGAGAGGTATTCCTTCTTTGTGTATTTTTGGAAGGCCATAGAGTTTTGGACATATGGAAGATTTTTCTCTGGGGATGATTTTTTGCTGGATTTCTTCGCTGATGGGAGAGGCCTTGATTTTAGATTTGGTGGTTTTTTCTAGGTAGGTGGTAGGATCTGTGCTTAGGAGTTTGTAGGCTGGGTTTTTTAGTAGATTTGTCATTTTTTCTTTGTATTCTGCTGTGTTCATTACTATAGTGGAGTTTCCTTTATCAGCTGGGAGAATTATTATATCCTGGTTTTTCTTTAGATTGATAAGTGCCTCTCTTTCTTCCTGCTGTATGTTGCTTTTTGGAGGTTTACTAGAGCACAGAATATTAGTGACTTGGAGTCTGATTTTGTTAGCAGTATCTGGGTTGATTTTATGTAAAGTTGTTTCAATTCCACATATGATATTTTCAGTTGGTATTCGTCTTGGAGTTATTGCAAAATTAAATCCTTTTGAAAGAATATTGGTTTCTGTAGTGGTGAGTATCTTGTCTGATATGTTATGTACTGTTTTGGTCATAAGTTGTTGTGGAGGGCTGGGTTTTTGCTGTACCTCTAGTATTTGGAGTTTCTTATTACTACATGCTAAGAAGAAATGTCAGTTGCTAATATTCATTTGCAAAAACACAAAGATTGGAACTCCAGCCTGATGATGGTGAATGTGATTTCACCTATATATATGTGTAGATTGTTCTGAGTTCGGGTTTTGCCCTGTGTAATGTTTTGCATGTCTATGTCCATTTACAACAACACAAAGATTGGAACTTCAGCCTGATGATGGTGAATGTGATTTCGCCGAAACGTCGCATAGACATGCAAAACATTACACAGGGCAAAACCCGAACTCAGAACAATCTACATACATATACCCGTGAAAATTTACGAAAACATATATAGATAGATAGATAGATAGATAGATAGATAGATAGATAGAGAGAGAGAGAATATATATGATATATGAGATAAGGAAAGACAATTGGACAGGGGACGATAGGCACATCAGTGCACTTATATACGCCCCTTACTGGCCTCTTAGGAACCTGGAGAGGTCAATCTTCACTGCATTTGTTTCCAGTCCTTCAATGGACAGTACCATTTTGCACTACTCAAAGCTGCTTTGGAAGATTGTTTGATTAACGAGGGAAACACTACCTTAGCTACCTCTATAATTAAGTATGATTTAAACCTATCCCATTTATACTTGGGAAAAAAAAGAAAAAGGCAATGTCCATGAGGACAAGGTAGAACCCGGAGTATAAAAGGGTTGGTACTAGCTACTGGAATGGTCTTTTTGAATACTCTTTTCACTAGTATACTAACCTGAACATTTCTGAACACAATGAAATGAAAATTGAAATGAAAAAATTAATGCTTATTTGTTTATTTTGCTGAGAAAAGCCTGTCCCCCACCTGGCTGTGTGCAATTATTTCAATTTATAGATAGATTAGCCTGCAAAATCCTTTTTTTTTTCATTTCATTTTTCATTTGTTTGTGATCAGGGATGTTCAAATTAGTGTACTAGTGAAAAAAGTATTTAAAAAAAACCCATTCCAGTAGCTAGAACCAACCTTTTAATACTTCGGGTCTAAAAGGACCCAGAGGAGCACAAGTGTATAATCTTTGTGAACATCATTTTTATTCATTTCAATTTTCATTTCATTATGTTCAGAATGTTCAAATTAGTATGCCAATGCCAAAAATGGTCAAAAAATTCTGATTTTGCAGGCTAATGGAGATAAAAATGAACAAAAATGCACAAAAATGGGAGGCGAGCTTTTATGAGCAAAAAAAACAAATAAGCATTAATCTTTTCACTTCAGTTTTCATATCATTTTGTTCAGAAATGTTCAAATTAGTTTCCCAATACCAAAGATGGTCAAAAAAGGTCAGATTTTGGAGCCTAATCTAGATGAAAATGAACAAAATTTCACAAAAATGGGGGGAGGAGTTTGATGAGCAAAATAAACAAATAAGCATTAACTTTTTACCTTCAATTTTCATTTCATTGTGTTCAGAAATGTTCAAATTAGTATACTAGTGAAAAAAGTATTCAAAAAACCCATTCCAGTAGGTAGAACCAACTTTTTTTTTTAGCTACTGGAATGTGTGTGTTTTTTTAATACTTACACTTACGTACACTAATTTGAACATTCCTGATCACAAACAAATGAAAAATGAAATGAAAAAAAAAGGATTTTGCAGGCTAATCTATCGATAAATTGAAATAATTTCACACAGCCGGGGGGGCAGGCTTTTCTCAGCAAAATAAACCAATAAGCATTAATTTTTTCACTTCAATTTTCATTTCATTGTGTTCAGAAATGTTCAATTTAGTATACTAATGAAAAAAGTATTCCAAAAAACCCATTCCAGTAGCTAGAACCAACTTTTTTACTCCGGATCACATATGACCCGGAGGACTCCAAGTGTTCAAAACATATATTTTTTTTATTTCATTATGTTCAGAAATGTTCAAATTAGTATTCCAATGCCAAAGATGGTCAAAAACTTCTGATTTGGCAGGCTATTCTATCTATAAATTGAAAAAAGTGCACACAGCCGTGGGGGGGGGAGGCCCTTTCTGAGCAAAGTAAACAAATAAGCATCAATTTTTTTCATTTCAATTTTCATTTCATTATGTTCAGAAATGTTCAAATTAGTATTTCAATGCCAAAGATGGTAAAAAAAGTAAGATTTTGCAGCCTAATCTAGATGAAAATGAACAAAATTTCACAAAAACGGGGGGAGCGGAGTTTGATGAGCAAAATAAACAAATTTAAACATTTTTTTTTCACTTCAATTTTCATTTCATTGTGTTCAGAAATGTTCAAATTAGTATACTAGTGAAAAAAAGTATTCAAAAAGACAATTCCAGTATCTAGAACCAACCTTTATATACTCAGGGTCTAAAAGGACCTAGAGGGTAACAAGTGTATAATAAATGCGAGGAGAGTACCAGGGTTAATTTACCAATTAATGGTCCACATATGTAAGTCCCAACTGCTTTTTTGGGTATGCATCAGAAGTGGGTTTCAGCAGGTTCTGACCCGTTCTGGAACCAGTAGCAGAAAGTTTGAGTAGTTTGGAGAACAGGTAAATACCACCTCTGACTGCCCATGCCCCCATCTATTCTCTGCCTCCCGAGTGCCAGCTGATTGGAAGAAAATGGGATTTTGCAGTAACCTTCCCATGAAACACCCACAGAACCAGTAGTAAAAAAAAATTGAATCCCATCACTGGTATGCATACAGGCCTTTGTGTTAGTTTTTGATTCCTGGCAACTTCCGGGACAACTTTTGTTGGCAAGGCTTTTCAGAAGTACCTTGCCATTGTCTCCTTTCTAGGGCTGAGAAAGAGTGACTTTTTCCAAAGTCACCCTGTTGTCTTTGTGCCTAACGTAGGATTAGAACTCAGGATCAGAACTGATGCCTTAACCATTGCACCAAACTGGCTCTCAACTTTCGTGAGGGCAACAACAAAAGTGTTTGCAACTGCAGGGAAATCTGTGCATTCCCTATAGTATGCAATTTTCCAATGCACTGTCCATCTTGTCTTGAGGTTTACACATTCACTCATTAACCAACGAACATAATAGAGTAACCATTTAAGAATAATTCAATTTCCATTCTTCAATTTTTAAATTAGACGATGCTCATATTCAGTGGAAAGTCATCAACTGATAACAGATCAAATGCACAATTTAAACCAGCTCTCAGAAATACATACGTTTTTTAAAAAAAGAAATACATAGATATTTCCCTAATCACTAGAATATATTTGATTGTATCTAACTTTTGTCTTCCTATTTGACTCGCTCAGCTTCCATACCATTATTTGTTGATATGAATCTATATTACACAAATTACTCTAGACCCTATATTAAATACAAAAAAGATAATTATTAAAGATCTAATTATATTGACCATATTAAAAACTTGTTTTTAAAAAGTAGAACGTCCTTCAAGAGTTTACAACTTTTTTCTTCTTCTTCAAAACTGACCTTCTGATCCTACCTGATGCTTTTAAAATAATCTGGCTGTTAAAGTACAATTTTTCTCTGTAGCTCCCTGGCAGCATTTTATATATCTACTGAGTGGGACTTTTTTTTCCCCCATTCACATTTCTGTGCTGAAATCAAAAAGGTCTGTATTTAAAGTGAAAAATGAAAACATCACATTCCAAAACATTCACTCTTTTGCCCTGTCATTACACTCTCCTCTAGAATAAATTTGTTCTTTCTTCTGTCATTTTTCCTTTCCAATTCATATTATCATCAATTTATTTCTTGACACAGTCATTTCTGACTTCTACTTGTTCCCTAATCCTTCCATAGAAGCCCATAGATGGGCTGATTCTAATCCTAACTGACTGATTCCTTACCTTTTCACCTCATATGAAATCATGCCAATGTTGTCAGCCTTATGACACTGTCCTCTATAACAACAACTCTCTCTCTAAATATATCTATAGCTCAGGTGTAGCCAAAAGGGAGCCCTGTCAGCCTTACTTACAATTCACAATGTGCACAAATCACATCAGCCCAGAAGAGAGAACAGTGCATCAAATGAGATCCGCTATGATCAACATCAAGTCGAAAGTAATGAGTTAAAATGTTAAAGAAGTTATTACAACAAACCAGCATGAAATTGAATCATTTTTCTTCATTAGACTGGGTTGCTATTATCCACTTTTAACATGTTTGTATTAAGTAGACTTTAAACATGTAAGCTCGCTAGGCTTCAGTGGCTGAAACCTCTTGGGGTTGCGAGTGTGTGTGTTCATACAAACTAAGGCAGCCATTATGACTTCAGTGCTTGAGCTCTAAACACAGTTTTCATAAAGATTTCCAAATGAACATAGTGTCAGTGTTCAATTACACAAGCTAGAAATAAGAAAACACTAAAGTGATGCATTCTCTCACTCTTTGCCTCTTCTTATAGAAGAGATTGTGTACTGTACAAAGGAAACAAAACACAGAAAGGTGGGAGCTAAAAGACCCATATAGTTTCAATAACAATATATTTTTAAGCTACATTCATTATCTTGTCTATGAACAATAGATCTAATTATCTCCAACAAAGCTACAGTAGAAGTCCTAAGAGAGGCGGTGTCAACTGAGTCTCGCTTTACTGGAATCAAAAGAGTCTGAGCTTCTAAGTTATGACGCATGGTAGATGTCAGTCAAGTCATTTAAGAAACCACAGGAAGGCGCTCATATACCATTATGATAAGTTACTGCAGTACCCGAATATTGCCAAAAAGAAAAAGAAAAAAAGAAAGAAAACCACCTCATAGGCCAAGATTACTGGCATCAGTAGAATGATTTATGTCATCTTTAGATTGTCTTATAATTAATGTGCTCATCAGATGAAATTTCAAATAGTGTGAAAAGCAAATCCATCTCGAAATTCTGATTGCTTGGTTGGATCCATCCTTCAGCTTACTATACTTTTATGCAGGCTGGGAAATAAACTGTGTTGTTAGAATCTATCATAAAGCTGAAAAACTGATTGGAACATCGAAAGATCTATTAAAGTACCTGTAAGTCTAAGCTATAGAACAAATGTTCTTTAGGACAGGAAAAGCAGAATGCCTCATAATGGAAAATGTCACAAATTACTGGTATAGCAAGGATGATCAGAAAATAAAAGATATATTATTACCCCGTTTTCCCAAAAATAAGATATCCCCTAATAATAGAAACATAGAAACATAGAAGACTGACAGCAGAAAAAGACCTCATGGTCCATCTAGTCTGCCCTTATACTATTTCCTGTATTTTATCTTACAATGGATATATGTTTATCCCAGGCATGATTAAATTCAGTTACTGTGGATTTACCAACCACATCTGCTGGAAGTTAGTTCCAAGGATCTACTACTCTTTCAGTGAAATTTTCTCACGTTGCTTTTGATCTTTCCCCCAACTAACTTCATATTGTGTCCCCTTGTTCTTGTGTTCACTTTCCTAATAAAAACACTTCCCTCCTGAACCTTATTTAACCCTTTAACATATTTAAATGTTTCGATCATGTCCCCCCTTTTCCTTCTGTCCTCCAGACTATACAGATTGAGTTCATTAAGTTAATAAGCTCAGGTTTCTTTTCTTGAAAACTTTTCACTTCTCATCCTAGAAGCTTCCTCAGTTTTGAGCAAGAAGAAGCTTCTTAGATGAGAAATGAAACCTCTTCAAGGGAAAAAGTACCAAGAAAGTCCAGTTGCCTTTTGGAAAAGCACCTTTGGGACAATCATGACCTGGATGCCTAAGAATCGCCATAGACACGTTTTGCCTGATACCAGAATGCTAATGGCTTCTGCACTTTGTCTATAAGGTGCCTTCAATAACAAAACAGCAAACTTTACAAGCAAATATCCAATTCAGAGAAAACATACGCCGAAAGAACCCCGAGAAAGATTTTCCTAAGAGCTTATAATATAGAAGCTTGAAACCACCAGTTTCTACCCTATTTCAAACATGAGAGAAGAGAATCGTATTATATTTGTATAGCTCACACTGAATACCGAGTTTCCCATCCAGTTGAAAGTTCACATCCCTTGTTCCCCATCCACAAGCTTGTCACGTTGCCCACTCAGATTGTGCCAATGTGGTAATTCCTCCTTCCACTTCCACCTAGGTGGGTGGGCATAGGATGGCCTTGAACCACTCGAAAGAATGTTTTGTGGCTGCATCTGTACCTTCGTGAAAATCACGCCTCCCAAGTTTC